>NW_024421639.1:0-4952 GCF_014898765.1 Herpailurus yagouaroundi | reverse complement strand
ATTTAAGGAACTCTTAACACCTATTCTCTTGAAGCTGTTCCAAAAAACAGAAATGGGCGAAAAACTTCCAAATTCTTTCTATGAAGTCAGCATTACCTTGATTCCAAAACCAGACAGTGACCCCACTAAATAGGAAAACTATAGACCAATATCCCTGATGAACATAGATGCAAAAAAACCTCAACAAGATATTAGCCAACTGGATCCAAGAATACATTAAAAAAATTATTCACCATGACCAAGTGGGATTTATACCTGGGATGCAGGGCTGGTTCAATATCCACAAAACAATTAATGTGATTCATCACATCAATAAAAGAAAGGACAAGAACCATATGATCCTCTCAATAGATGCAGAGAAAACATTTGACAAAATACAGCATCCTTTCTTGATAAAAACCCTCAAGAAAGTAGGGATAGAAGGATCATACCTCGAGATCATAAAAGCCAAATATGAAAGACCCAGCACTAATATCATCCTCAATGGGGAAAACTAAAAGCTTTCACCCTAAGGTCAGGAACAAGACAGGGGTGTTCACTCTCACCACTGTTATTCAACATAGTATTGGAAGTCTTAGCCTCTGCAATCAGACAACACAAAGAAATAAAAGGCATCCAAATCAGCCAGGAGGAGGTCAAACTTTCACTCTTCGCAGATTAACATGATACTCTATACGGAGAACCCTACAGATTCCACCAAAAAACTGCTAGAACGGATTCATGAATTCAGCAAAGTTGCAGGATATAAAATCGACACACAGAAATCAGTTGCATTCCTATACACCAACAATGAAGCAGCAGAAAGAGAAACCAAGGAATCGATCCCATTCACAAGTGCACCAAAACCATAAAATACCGAGGAATAAATCTAACCAAAGAGGTGAAAAATCTAGACACTGAAAACTAGAGAAAGCTTACGAAAAAAAAATTGAGGATGACACACAAAAAAGGAAAAAGATTCTATGCTCCTGGATAGGAAGAACAAATATTGTTAAAATGTTGATACTACCCAAAGCAATCTACATATTCAATGCAATCCCTATCAAAATAACACCAGCATTCTTCACAGAGCCAGAACAAATAATCCTAAAATTTGTATGGAACCAGTAAAGACCCCAAATCACCAAAGCTTTTCTTCTTGAAAAAGAAAACCAAAGAAGGAGGCATCACAATCCCGGACTTCAAGCTATACTACAAAGCTGTAATCATCAAGACAGTATGGTACTGGCACAAGAACAGACACTCAGATCAGTGGAACAGAACAGAGAACCCAGAAATGGACCCACAAACGTATGGCCAACGAATCTTTGACAAAGCAGGAAAGAATATCCAATGGAATAAGGACAGTCTCTTCAGCAAGTGGTGCTGGGAAAACTGGACAGCGACATGCAGAAGAATGAACCTGGACCACTTTCTTACACCATACACAAACATAAACTGAAAATGGATGAAACACCTAAATGTAAGACAGGAAGCCATCAAAATCCTCAAGGAGAAAGCAGGCAAAAACTTCTTTGATCTTGGCCAGGGCAACTTCTTACTCAACACATCTCTGGAGGCAAGGGAAACAAAAACAAAAATGAACTATTGGGACCTCACCAAAATAGCTTCTGCACAGCAAAGGAAACAATCAGCAAAACTATAAGGCAAGCGACAGAATGGGAGAAATTATTTGCCAGTATCCAAAATCAATAAAGAACTTATCAACCTCAACACCCAAAAAACAATCCAGTGAAGAAATGGGCAAAAAATATGAATAGACACTTCTCTAAAGAAGACATCCAGATGGCCAACCAACACATGAAAAGATGCTCAACATCACTCCTCATCAGGGAAATACAAATCAAATCCACATGAGATACCACCTCACACCTGTCAGAATGGCTAACATTAACAACTCAGGCAACAACAGATGTTGGCGAGGATGTGGAGAAAAAGGATCTCTTTTGCATTGTTGGTGGGAATGCAAGCTGGTGCAGCCACTCTGGAAAACAGTATGGAGGTTCCTCAAAAAACTAAAAATAGAACTACCCTACGACCCAGCAATTGCACTACTAGGTATTTATCCAAGGGATACAGGTATGCTGTGTTGAAGGGACACATGCACCCCAATGTTTATAGAAGCACTATCAACAATAGCCAACGTATGGAAAGAGCCCAAATGTCCATCAATGGATGAATGGATAAAGAAGCTGTGGTGTGTGTGTGTGTGTGTATATATATACACATACATACACACACAATGGAGTATTACTCAGCAATCTAAAAGAATGAACTCTTGCCATTTGCAACTATGTAGATGGAACTAGAGGGCATTATGCTAAGCAAAATTAGTCAGAGAAAGACAAATATCCTATGACTTCACTCATATGAGGACTTTAAGACCAGAACAGATGAATATAAGGGAAGGGAAGCAAAAATAATATAAAAACAGGGAGAGGGAGAAAACATAAGAGACTCATAAATATGGAGAACAAACAAAGGGATACTGGAGGGGTTGTGGGAGGGGGGATGGGCTAAATGGGTAAGGGGCATTAAGGAATCTACCCCTGAAATCACTGTTGCACTATATGCTAACTAACTTGTTTGTAAATTTTTTTAAAAATTACATTAAAATAATTAAATTAAATTAAATTAAATTAAATTAAATTAAATTAAATTAAAGAATTTACACAGCCATTGCTGGGGAAAAAAAAAAAAAAGAGGTAATTTAAGACCTAGACACAGAAAGGAACACAGCCTGGAAAAGACTGGATCTGGGGAAAATTCAAAGGGAAGCCTCTATGGTGTTTTCAGCAATCTGAGTTACTCTTCTACAAAACCACTGTCACACTGAATTTCACCATCTCCACACCAGACTGTGGGTTCCTGGGCACAGAAACTAGCTGATCTTCACATCTCTACTCTTGGCGCTGAGCCCAGGTCTGCCACAGGGTAGATGTTTAAAGGATGGTTGAATGAACCTCCTTGCCTCTCATGTTATTTCCCTTTTGTTCACCAAGCCAAGCCTTCGGTCTCGTTTCCGCCCATCAGTATCATGACAGCTTTACCACAGAGAATCAGATTAATTCCAATGTTGATGGTTGACATCATCTATGACTCCAAAGCCTTTATATCTATGTGGTTGGTGAGCAACATCTGGATTGGACTGAACCTAAACACTTGGGACCCATGTGCAGGGCTTCAAACTAATGTACTGACCACATGGACCTGGGCAAGTTCCCCAACCTCCCTGAACCTCAGCTTTCATCTGTAAAATGAGCCCAAGGTATGGTAGTCTGACTTCCCCCCCTCTCTCTTGTATAATGCCCAGCACTCAGAGGAAGCTCAGATGTTTGGTCAATCCAACAAGGCACCTGGTTGGCTCAGTTAGTAAAGCATGTTACTCTTGATGTCAGGGTTATGAGTTCAAGCACCAGGTTGGGCATGAAGCCTATTTTAAAAAAAAGAAAAAGGAAAAAAAGGGGTGCCTGGTGGCTCAGTCATTTAAGCCTCTGGTTCTTGATTTCAGCTCAGGTCATGATCTCACAGCCATAAAATCAAGTCCCGCATTGGGTTCTGTGCTGAGGGTGGAGCCTGCTTGAGATTCTCTCTCTCTCTCTCTCTCTCCTCCTGCCCCTCCCCAACTTGCACATTTGCATGCCCACATGCTTGTGCTCTTAAAAAAAAAATTCCTTATTACAAAGAGGATAAGAGGGCAGGAGTTCTACTATGTGTTAAAGATGCACCTCAGCTACCATCATGGAGATGCAGTCCATCATAAGTGTTCAATAAATAATCATAGACCTGATGATCTTCAACCTGATCTCCATGGTGCTATCTCATTTCAGGAGAGAAACTTTTCTCCAAATTAATTTTAATCCCACCCTGGGTACAGTTGATGACCAGGTACAAACAGGCTTATGCCTAGCTCAGATCTCCTTTGGTCCCCAAGGACATCCTGAGATATTTTGACAGATTCCTTGCCACACCTACGCCATTGCCTGCCCTGTATTGAAGCAGTCTTACCAAGAAAATAAAAGGAAATGTGATTTTTAACAACTTGTTCTTGGCAAATTCATCGTGGCCCCAGTGGTCCGCACTGGCATTCCAGCCAGGGCAAGTTATACCCAGTTTGCTATGACGCTGCTGGTTGGATAGGCATGTCTTCACAATCTGCCTGCTTTACCAAAGGGGTGAAAGACTAAGATGTTGGATGCCTTGAGGTTCATCAGTCATGGCTCCATGTTGCAACAATTTCAAACAAGTAAACTGCTAGTAAATTTGCAATTATTGGCTGAATAGTTCTCAATTTTTTTAAGGTGTATTTATTTTGAGAGAGAGAGAGAGCACAGAGGAGGGGCAGAGAGTAAGAGAGAAAATAATAAGCAGGCTCTGCGCTGTCCGCGCAGAGCAAGACAACATGGGGCTCGATCTCATGAACCATGAGATCGTGCCCTCAACCAAAATCAAGAGTTGGACATTTAACAGATATGAGCCACTGAAGAGTTCTCAACTTAATATCCTTAAATATCACAGAGCCTTAGTTCCATAATTGGGTATTTAAAAATGACTGTTAAATATTCACCTTCTCTAAATCCCACCCCATCCCACTCCCTACCTTTAATGCATAAGATGTGATAAGCTTAGGAGACAGTGAAGTTTCATAAGGTAAGAAGGTTTATACTGCACACAGATTTGATGTTAACACCTACATAACAATAATAGCTATTGATTTAACATCCATGATGTGCCAGGCATTTGACATGTGGCAAGTCATTTAACCCTCATAACCTGTATTGTTATTATGGACATTATAAACAAACTGCAGCTCATGGAAGTGATTTGGCCTAAGTCTCCCAGTTAGTGATGGCAGAACAAGGATTTGAACCAAGGCACACCCTTAACCAGTACCAACTGACATCGCCAGAGCCCGACACCCTCTCTCTCTTTTCTCTCCAGCCCCACCTCAT
>NW_024421638.1:0-2293 GCF_014898765.1 Herpailurus yagouaroundi | reverse complement strand
GGGCCTGACCCAGAGCCCCCTCTGGGGGCCTGAGCCCCAAAGCCACCAGCCCCAGGGCCACCCGCCCCCTGGTACAGTCCGCTGATGATGGGGTTACACACCTGCTCCAGCTCCTTCCTCTTGTGCTCAAACTCGTCCTTCTCGGCCAAGGTGTTGGCGTCCAGCCAGGAAATGACCTCCTGGCACTTGTCCAGCACCTTCTTCTTGTCGGCCTCGCTGATCTTCCCCTTGAGACCCTCATCCTCCACGGCACTCTTCATGTTGAAGGCGTACGACTCCAGCGCGTTCTTGGCAGACACCCTCTCGCGCTGCACCTCGTCCTCGGCTTTGTACTTCTCCGCCTCCTGCACCATGCGCTCGATCTCCTCCTTGCTCAGCCGGCCCTTGTCGTTGGTGATGGTGATCTTGTTGGCTTTGCCCGTGCTCTTGTCCGTGGCCGTGACGTTCAGGATGCCATTGGCATCGATGTCGAAGGTCACCTCAATCTGGGGCACTCCCCGTGGGGCCGGGGGGATGCCGCTCAGCTCGAAGCGCCCCAGCAGGTTATTGTCCCGCGTCATGGCCCTCTCGCCCTCGTACACCTGGATCAGCACTCCGGGCTGGTTGTCCGAGTAGGTGGTGAAGATCTGCGTCTGCTTGGTGGGGATGGTGGAGTTGCGCTTGATCAGGGCAGTCATCACGCCGCCGGCCGTCTCCAGCCCCAGCGACAGGGGCGCCACGTCCAGCAGCAACAGGTCCTGCACGTTCTCAGACTTGTCCCCCATCAGGATGGCCGCCTGCACCGCCGCCCCGTAGGCCACTGCCTCGTCGGGGTTGATGCTCTTGTTGAGATCGCGCCCGTTGAAGAAGTCTTGCAGCAGCTTCTGCACCTTGGGGATGCGGGTGGAGCCCCCCACCAGGACCAGGTCGTGGATCTGGGCCTTGTCCAGCTTGGCGTCGCGCAGAGCCTTCTCCACCGGCTCCAGGGTGCTCCGGAACAGGTCCGAGCACAGCTCCTCGAACCGCGCCCTCGTGATGGACGTGTAGAAGTCGATGCCCTCGAACAGGGAGTCGATCTCCAGGCTGGCCTGGGTGCTGGACGACAGGGTCCTCTTGGCCCGCTCGCAGGCGGTGCGCAGCCGCCTCACGGCTCGCTTGTTCTGGCTGATGTCCTTCTTGTGCTTCCTCTTGAACTCCTCCACGAAGTGGTTCACCAGCCTGTTGTCAAAGTCCTCCCCACCCAGGTGGGTGTCCCCCGCCGTGGCCTTCACCTCGAAGATGCCGTCGTCGATCGTCAGGATGGACACGTCGAAGGTGCCCCCGCCCAGGTCAAAGATGAGCACGTTGCGCTCCCCCTTGCCCGTCCTGTCCAGGCCGTAGGCGATGGCGGCGGCCGTGGGCTCGTTGATGATCCGCAGCACGTTCAGCCCCGCGATCACCCCCGCGTCCTTGGTGGCCTGCCGCTGCGAGTCGTTGAAGTAGGCCGGCACGGTGATCACCGCGTTGGTCACCGGGTAGCCCAGGTACGCCTCGGCGATCTCCTTCATCTTGGTCAGCACCATGGACGAGATCTCCTCGGGGTAGAACGCCTTGGTCTCCCCCTTGTAGCTCACCTGCACCTTGGGCTTATCTCCGTCGTTGATCACCCGGAAAGGCCAGTGCTTCATATCCGACTGCACCACCGGGTCGCCGAACTTGCGGCCGATCAGCCGCTTCGCGTCGAACACGGTGTTCTGCGGGTTCAGCGCCACCTGGTTCTTGGCCGCATCCCCGATGAGCCGCTCGGTGTCCGTGAAGGCCACGTAGCTGGGGGTGGTGCGGTTGCCCTGGTCGTTGGCGATGATCTCTACCTTGCCGTGCTGGAACACCCCCACGCATGAGTAGGTGGTGCCCAGGTCGATGCCGATGGCTGCGGTTTTAGCCATGTCGGTGTCCTGCTCCCTTGCCCGGCGCTGAGGTTCAGCCTTTGTGAACGTCGGTCGGGATACGCGACGAGGAACTCGGTCTGTTCCGAAGTTGCAAACTCGAACTTGCGGGGAGCCCGACTCGGCCGGTCTGCGGAAATTGCGCTAGCGGTCACCGCCTGAACCCCGAAGGTTTCTCTGCGGGCTTGCTGTTTTTCGGTACGGGGCGGCTCTGTGTTTATAGCGCCTCATCGAGCCCCACCTTTTCTGTCCTCAGCCAATCACGGAGCTCTGCGGGGCTGCCAGGCCGGGAATATTCCAGCGGTTTCGCATCGCGTCCTGCCTCCAGGCTTTCTGGGACCAATCAGCGTTCTGGGTGCCGCCCCTCCCAGAACTCTCCAGACTCTTCT
>NW_024421637.1:2206-9712 GCF_014898765.1 Herpailurus yagouaroundi | reverse complement strand
ATCAGCGTTCTGGGTGCCGCCCCTCCCAGAACTCTCCAGACTCTTCTCGGATTCTTGGGAAGGGACTCGAGTCCTAAGGGGAGGGAGGAGAGGAGCTGGGAAGGGCGGTTGTTGGCTCCGCCCACCCAGTCTCGGTCCCTCCCAGCGATGCTGTCCACGGACTTTGAAATTGACTAGAAAGACTGGCATTTATAATCGCAGGCCAGTGAGAGCCGCCTGGGGTTCAAACTAGTTTTGCGGTTTAAGATTAAGGTTAAGGAATACACGACTCCCAGGGATACCCCAAATACGTAAAGTTCCCAAGTTTCTCGAAGTGGGTGGGGTATCGGCGGGTCAAAGAGACTCTGATTGGACTGTGGCGCTGACGGATAGGGTCGCGTTTAGGCCCGCTGGTGCATTGGTCCAAAGGCCTGAGCTGCCTGAGGATTGCCTTAGCCAGCCGTGGCGTTTTTCCCACTTTCGATTTAAAGTAGAAATGAGAAGGAAAGAGATAATGCAATATAGTTTTGACATCGTCTCTAACCTACACGGTTGAAATACCTGGGGATGGGAGAATTTGAATTTTTAAAAGAAAAACACTTAAGTAAACAATTGGTTCTTAAACTGGAGAACGTCCCCCGTGCCCCAGAAGGAACGTGCTGGGTCAAGGGCGGGGGAAGGGGTAGGCTAGGGCTGGGATCCGCTGCTCCCCTTCGCTTTGGGCGGGGCTCGGGCCAGAGGAAGAAAAAACTTTCCGTAGGACTTCAGCTGTCTTTAAGACCTTGGGGCTTCTCCATTTCCCTCCTCTATCAAGCTGGGGGGTCTGGGCCACCCCATTCCCAGAGGGTTTGCCTGTTAATTCCCAGTTCATACTCAGACCCCAGAATTCGATCTTCTGTCCTCTGTCGCCCGTAGGCTGGCCCTCCTTTTTAACGTTTATTTATTTTTGGGACAGAGAGAGACAGAGCATGAACGGGGGAGGGGCAGAGAGAGAGGGAGACACAGAATCGGAAACAGGCTCCAGGCTCTGAGCCATCAGCCCAGAGCCTGACGCGGGGCTCGAACTCCCGGACCGCGAGATCGTGACCTGGCTGAAGTCGGACGCTTAACCGACTGCGCCACCCAGGCGCCCCTGGCCCTCCTTTTTAAATGAAATGCAGAAGGAGGTGAGTCGGCAAGGGAGAGGTGAGGATGTTTAGTCTTTAATAGTATAAGCCACAGCTGGTTGCAGGTGGTCCCTGTTAAGCACACTGGTTGGGATGATGCTGGAAGGTGGGAGGGGTTGGCCGGACCCAGGTTCTACTTACAGCTCCTTTAAAATTTAAGATTATTTGTCATGCATTTAATCCACCCACTTAGTTTTCTATCCTAGATTCCAACTTTCTGCATGTTTTCCTCTCTCCTTTAAATACAAACACATTTGATCATTTTGGCCTCTTTTTTAAATTATTTTTTTAACATTTATTTATTTTTGAGACAGACAGAGCATGAACGGGGGAGGGGCAGAGAGAGAGGGAGACACAGAATCTGAAGCAGGTTTCAGGCTCTGAGCCATCAGCCCAGAGCCTGACGCGGGGCTCGAACTCACGGACCGCGAGATCGTGACCTGGTTGAAGTCGGACGCTCAACCGACTGAGCCACCCAGGCGCCCCCATTTTGGCCTTTTAAAAAAAGTTCTTGGGCACCTGGCTGGCTCAGTTGGTAAACTTTGGACTTCAGTTCATGTCATGATCTCGTGGTCCTGATTTCCAGCCCCGAGTCAGCATCTGAGCTGTCAGCACAGAGCCCGGACCCTGCTTCAGATTCTGTGCCTTTCTGTCTCTACCCCTCTCCTGCTCACGCGCTCTCTCTCTCAAAAATGAATAAATCTTAAAAAAATAAAAATAAAAAATTATTTGTGGATATGTAAGACCAGTTGTTGGGTGCGTGAACTGGAAGTGACATTAAATAGTACCAGGTTCACAACCCACCAAAAATAGACACATTGCTGTACCCACATAGTTGAACACAGAAAACCTAACACAATGAGAGAAAACAGTGTGTTTGTTTATTTGTTTTTATATGAGAAGACAGTTTTTGATGAAGTGAAGGAATCTTGCTTTTGAACATTTTTGCTCAATTGGAATTGCTTTCACAATCCTGTGTGTGTTTGTGCAGGCAAGTGATAACTTTTTTTACATTCAGTTGTGGCTCCCTAATGAGTCACCTCCTAATCTGGTCAAACTGGTCAAACTTACGGAATTTTCCATTTCTTTATGCGATCTCTGGCAACTCCCCAAGCTTCCATTATAGCTGCCCAATGTGTCAACACTTCTAGGGGCCCTTAATCTCACCTCCTCCCTCTGGAAGCTTCCCTGCCATTACCTGCTACTAGCGGCAGTTCTGGATTTATTCCTTCCTTCTTTCCAGATCTGCAGTTTAAACTTTATTGGCTGGAAGCAAAGGACATCACTGTACCCACCGCCTGGCAGGTAGACATGGTGATAGGGGTTCAAATCTTGCTGCTGTTGGCATAGCAGAAAAAGATCCATTACAAATGCTGTTTTCCATGAATCAGAAACCTACACTGTATAGTTGACCTACCTTTTGAGTTAACTTTCTCTCTGTGGACTCGTCTGGAAACCGAAACATCTATATTCCTTTTCATTTCCTGGCAAGGAGAGTGTCTCCTGGATTTTGTCTTTTACACTGGATGCCTTCCAAGGCAAAAACCCAGTCACAGGTTTAACTGGTGTCTAAAGTGACTGTAAGAACCCCAAGAAATTTTCTAGAATTTTACTTTGACTAAGTTTTCAACTAGGTTTTATCAGGTTTAGCATTTGAAAGGATAGAGTATCAGGTTTCCTCAAGCTGGTGGAACTGTCAGGTGCTTAACTAAGCGGGGAGTGGGGAGACGGGAGAGGGAGAGCCCGAGAACGTTGACTGCTGGCGGCAGGAAGTATGGAGGAGGGGAGCCTTTATCACTAAAGCTGCTGCGGGTTCTTTTTTCTTCTCCTTTTTCCCTGCAGTTTCTCAAACTTTACTGTTTTCTCCTCAGTTCTTTCAGTTTTAAAAGATGGTATAATTCTAAGGTTAGCCAGAAAAAAGTAAAAGAGGTAACTGATAGGAAACCTAGAACCAGGCATTTTAACAACTCGGTGGCAAAAGCTGCAGTGACCTGGGAAAGCTGCAGATTTCCAGCAGCTTGGAAAAAACTGAGAAATACCCAGGTTTGTATCTGACTCTATTTCCTTGTTCAGGCTGTTTTGTTTTTTGTTTTTTGTTTGTTTGTTTCTTCCTCTTCTTCCTCCTTCTTCACAAGGAAATGCTTGTAAGTTACCTAAATTACAAAAGTCTCTATCTCTAAAATGGAATCAACAGAATCTATTTTATAGGATGGTAGGCATCAGTGATTAATAAGATAATGCTTCTGGGGCGCCTGGGTGGCGCAGTCGGTTAAGCGTCCGACTTCAGCCAGGTCACGATCTCGCGGTCTGTGAGTTCGAGCCCCGAGTCAGGCTCTGGGCTGATGGCTCAGAGCCTGGAGCCTGTTTCCGATTCTGTGTCTCCCTCTCTCTCTGCCCTTCCCCCATTCATGCTCTGTCTCTCTCTGTCCCAAAAATAAATAAACGTTGAAAAAAAATTTAAAAAAAAAATAAATAAATAAAAAAATAAGATAATGCTTCTAAGGCCTTAGTTCTGTGCCTGTGACAGAGTAGTGCTCTAAAATTTGCTCCCTTCTCGCTTCTTAGCTGGGATTCCATACTCAGGTCTGACATCTCAAGTCTTTCCTGTTGAGTTGCCTACAAGGTTGGGGACAACTGCCAGGACAATGGCATTACTTTCAGTTTCCTGGAGAAACTATCTTAAGATTTTCAGGCAGAGGCCATTCAGGCAAACCTTTTCATTTTCAGAGAGGAACACAAAGGATCAGTGGTTCAGTGGCTTGGTCTGGTCACTCAGCTAATTATAGAACAGGGGATTGAACCTACAGGTCCTCATATTTCCCATTTTGAACTTCTCTCAGGGCTGGAACAGGCATCCTATCCCTTTCATTCTCTGAAGAGGAAAACAAATGGCCACAGAAGGGAGTGAAGTGAATGTCAGGGCTCTGACAGAGCACATTAGGGGGACACCACGGGGCTATGTGACCAGCCAGGGACTCCTCTCTCTGGGCTGCCACTTCTGACTCCTGACCATCCCAACCCCACCGCCCACTCCTACCTTTCCCACCCTTCCAGCTCTCCCAGCCCTGCCTCCCCTTCCCTTCATAACAGAAGGTTCCCTCGAAAAGGGGAAAGCAGGGAGCCCTGTTACTATGGCTAGGCTGGGACAGAGTTCACAGAATTTTCTGGAAATTAAATATAGAGAGATGACTAAGCTTGATTTTCTAGGGTGGGAGTTAGCGGGGTTGAGGGTGTGGAGAGACTTGGATGAGGCAGTTTGTTGATGAGTTTTCCTACGAGTCAGTCTCCGCCCTGGAACCCAGAAAACTCCAGAAAGTTCGGGACAGCGGTGAAAGGGAGCGTAGAGCGCCAGCCGGCGGGGGCGGGGGCGCCAGCCGGCGGGGGCGGGGCCGCAGAGCGCGGAGGCCGCCGCTGGGGCCTAAATGGCGGGGCTGGCCGCAGAATTGCCTGGCCGGTACCGGGGTTTTGTGATTGTTTTTTTTCCAAAACGGGGTTAAAGGAGAAAAAAGGCGAGAGCTTCAGAGTATTTCTCACACTAGCTAATTTATGCGACGAAAACACTGGAAAGTCGCGTAACTCCTACAATTAGGCCGGACGAATTGGGTGGCCAGACGCCAGAAGAGAAGGTCCCCACACAGCCCGAGGCGAGCGCACCCGGGGCCTGGCGAGGACGTGCGGCAGAGACGCACCCGGTGGCCTTGCCCTGTCGCCGCCTCACCTTCACCTCCTGGCTCTAGTTCCCCATTTAAAGGCCCTCGGAAGTGATTCTCGTCTTCTGGACATCTTCTTCCCCCTGCCTCAATGCTTCCCGGTTGTGCCCGATCTTCCGATCCTTGACTGGGCCCGACAGGGATGGTGGGGCGGGTTGGGTTCACCCCGATGTCCGGAATTCCCTGTGCGGCCCGATCCCTTAGGCTTTCTGTGAGCGGCTCGAGGAAAGGGGAGGGACTGGTGGTATTGATCTGTCCCAGTGCAGCGGATTCCCAAGAGGTGATCAAAGGGGACGTATTCAGGATTTCAATTAGACTGAAAGTTGACGTCAGTTACTGTTTCTTATCTCTACTATAAGGATCATCCTCTCACCTAAAATAACCCCATTTCTACCGAAAGCCCATGTTCCTGCCCGCTTCTCTCATGTAAAAAAGGATTTTTTGTTGTTTTGGTATCTTTTTCATTTTTGATGACAGAATCCTGTTAAATACGAGAAATGACAGTATGTATGTTGCTAATAAAGCAGTCTTAGGCCCAAAGGTGTATTAGGGAAAGTACTAGATTTTTAAAATTCTTTCCTCACCCACAGTTCTTTTTCCTCAATGTACCTCCCCTACTCCCAAGTTTCTTCTGTTACCCAAAACACAAATTTCTTCAGCGATGACACTGCATTCTCTTTTTTTTTTTTTTTTTTTTTTTTTTAGTTTTGAGAGAGCGAGAAAATTCCAATCACACTCCCCTCTGTCAGCCTGTCAGCACAGAGCCTGACTCTGGGCTCGAACCCAACAAACTGTGAGATCATGACCCAAGCTGAAATCAAGAGCCAGACGCTCAACCCACTAAGCCACCCAGGTGCTCTGACATTCTCTTTACTTTATTTAAATCTACAATTTCATCAGCCTTAACTCCTTGCCTTTACAAAGTGATTATTTCAGTCTGTGCAAAGGTATGCAGGCAACAACGTCTTATATTGATTTCTTAATAAAGCACCTACTTAGTAACTTGACTAGCCATAGGAACTTACTTTGTCCAGGGTTATTTCTAGAGATTCCCCTAAACTCTTATCAAAGTTGTTTGGTAGTTCCTTCCCAATCTCCACCCGTTTCCAATCTGCCCTGCCTATCCCCTGCACCTCTCCGCTAAATAGTGGTAGTGGCTGCTGAAGAGTCACTGTATTATCTGCAAATGACAGTCACTGCAGCTCTAAGGGGCAGATGAGGTCCTGTAGCAAATGCGTATCCTCATCAAAATTGATTTACACTATGGCTAGAGTCCACAGCCCTACAGCTCAACTCTCCTGAAGGTTAAAAGTGCCTTTATAATATGGTCTAGAAGCCTAAGCATCTTGTAGATTTCCATTTCCATACTTCCAGGGCAAGGTCTACCATGTATGTGTCATTCTCATAACACTGATTTTCTTCAAAGGCTATTATTTACTAAAAGGTTTGATGGGCTTTGGAGAACATAGAAAATGCTTTTATGGGGTCACCTAGGTGGCTCAGTCTGTTAAGCATTAGACTGGATTTCGGCTCAGGTCATGATCTCGAGGTTCATGAGTTTAAGCCCCACATTGGGCTCCGACCTTATAGCAATGAGCTTGTTTGGGATTCTTTCTCTCCCTCTCTCTTGCTCTCATGCTCTCATTCTCTCTCACTCAAAATAAATAAAACTTTAAAAAACAAAAAAGAAAATGCTTTTATGGAAAGTGAGACCTTTTCTTTGTTTTTTGTTGAAGTGAAATTCACAAAACATAAAAACCATTTTATTTATTTATTTTTTTAATTTTAATTTTTTTTTCAACGTTTATTTATTTTTGGGACAGAGAGAGACAGAGCATGAACGGGCGAGGGGCAGAGAGAGAGGGAGACACAGAATCGGAAACAGGCTCCAGGCTCTGAGCCATCAGCCCAGAGCCCGACGCGGGGCTCGAACTCACGGACCGTGAGATCGTGACCTGGTTGAAGTCGGACGCTTAACCGACTGCGCCACCCAGGCGCCCCATAAAAACCATTTTAAAGTGCACAATTCAGGGGCACCTGGGTGGCTCAGTCAGTAGAATGTCCAACCTGAGCTTAGGTCATGATCTCACTGTGGGTTCAAGTTTCATGTCAGGCTTTCTGCTGACAGCTCAGAGCCTGCTTCGTTCGGATTCTGTCTCAATTCTCTCTGCCCCTCCTCTGCTCACACACTCTCTCAAAAATAAACAAACACTGAAAAAAAGTTAAGTGCACAGTTCAGGGGTGCTTGCAATTATCTCCACCTACCCCCTCTATCTTGTTCTAAAACAACTTTGTAACCCCCAGGTGCAATCGATTTTTTTTTTTTTTAATTTTTTTTCAACGTTTATTTTATTTTTGGGACAGAGAGAGACAGAGCATGAACGGGGGAGGGGCAGAGAGAGAGGGAGACACAGAATCGGAAACAGGCTCCAGGCTCTGAGCCATCAGCCCAGAGCCTGACGCGGGGCTCGAACTCCCGGACCGCGAGATCGTGACCTGGCTGAAGTCGGACGCTTAACCGACTGCGCCACCCAGGCGCCCCTGCAATCGATTTTTAAAAGGGTTCACTCATCAAGCCTGGAGAATTATGGGCAGGCATTTTCTTTTTTTTTTTTTTTAATTTTTTTTAACGTTTATTTATTTTTGACACA
>NW_024421637.1:0-2106 GCF_014898765.1 Herpailurus yagouaroundi | reverse complement strand
CTCGACACACAGCTGCTAACAAAGTCACATTTCTTTTTTTTTTTTTTAATTTTTTTTTAACGTTTATTTATTTTTGACACAGAGAGAGACAGAGCATGAACGGGGGAGGGTCAGAGAGAGGGAGACACAGAATCTGAAACAGGCTCCAGGCTCTGAGCTGTCAGCACAGAGCCCGACGTGGGGCTTGAACTCACAGACCGCGAGATCATGACCTGAGCCGAAGTCGGCCACTTAACCGACTGAGCCACCCAGGCGCCCCTTGGGCAGGCATTTTCTAACAAGGAAATTGTGGGGGGAATTATTTCTAGAATGCTAGCAGTTGGGATATGAAGCATCTCAAAGGGAAGGTAGTGTGTGGGAAGGAGGCCTGTAGTAAGTCTTCTTAGTACAGGGATGCAGGGTCCTTCCTCTTCCAAGTTAACAAATACTAAACCTTTGTTATCAATCCTATTGTTTCTCTGATAGAATTGTTTAGAATTGCACAAAATAAAAGCAAATGGGTAGTGACTGAGAAACCTAGGTTAGAAATAACCCAGAACCAGGCATGTAAAAGACAAAAGCCCTGTGGACTTGGGACAGCCTGGCAACAACTGAGGAAACCGGAGCTGGAATCCAGGTTTAACACCTTTGCTGAACTGGAATTTTTTTTTTTAATGTTTATTTATTTTTGAGACAGAGACAGAGCATGAACAGGGGAGGGGCAGAGAGAGAGGGAGACACAGATTCTGAAACAGGCTCCAGGTTCTGAGCTGTCAGCACAGAGCCCGATGAGGGGCTCCAACCCACAAACTGTGAGATCATGACTTGAGCCGAAGTCAGATGCTTAACCAACTGAGCCACCTAGGTGCCCCATGAACTGGAAATTTTTTTAACCAGTGAAGTAATTTCAGTTAAATCAGTAACTTTTAAATCTCCCTGTTATGTTCACCTGTGCAAGTCAAACACTACCTAAACTTGGTGTGGTGGAATGAGAATTAATAAACACATAGCCCGAAAACGGTGCCTGGTACCTAAGGGCACTGAACTACTGGGTCCTTCTCTTGGGGCACCAAACTCAAGGACAAACTGCTTGAAGATACCGGATACTTAAAATGTAAATAACCAAAGCCAGAAATGTGACATTTCTATCTAAGTAACCTCTCAGAAATGAGAAGTAAAGGCTGAGGCACCAGGCAAAACAAACAAACAAACAAACCCTTTCATTTTAACACATGAGAACTAGAGATCAGGGTGGCATATGCATAACTGGGCAAGCCAGCGCCTGAACTCACATTTCCTCACTACCAATTTAGGACTCACCTGTTCTTTCATGCTGAAACCAGATTATATATCATTGCTCTGACATATCAGGTGTACTTACAGGAACAGGCAGGCATGGCCTTACTCCCTAACTGCCTCTCCTTTTTGTCAGCTTCTCCAGTAACATCCCCATTCCCCCCTCTTTTGAGGCCACCCTTATATAAGGTCAACCGCCTCACCAACTTGACACCACTATGTCAGTAGCCTGTAATTTTTTCTGCATCCACAGACCCAACCCACTCATACCAAGCATTTGTTTCAACTCTCCCAAGGATACCATTCGCTTGAAAGAAATAGATCACAAGGCAATATACAGACATACTTCTCCAGATCCCTGACCTTTATCTAAGATACAAATTACCATTCAACTTTAGACTAACAAGACAACCTATCCAAATTATTCTAACCTCAAAATAAAACACAGAAACAGTCAAGAAAATCAAATTATTGAGTTTATTTACTCTACAGAAAACAGTTAAAACAACAAAACAAAAAGGCCTGAGTTTGGGATGAATATTACAAAAAAGAAAATGCACAAAAGATGGCAGTATAAATTCTTGCTAGGTTTAGACTCTACAAAAAAAAAGGAACTTCATCATTTCACCAAAGGAGACAGTCGAAACTTGGCAAACAAGTTGCAAAGTTCAGAGGTGATGAAATGCAGATATATGAGGCAATACAAAAGGCATGAATCCCAACCGTCTCCTCAACAAACACGAGCAATCTGGGGAAGAACTCCTAATCCACCTCCTCAATGGTAGGGCCTGACCCAGAGCCCCCTCTGGGGGCCTGAGCCCCAAAGCCACC
>NW_024421636.1:0-2411 GCF_014898765.1 Herpailurus yagouaroundi | reverse complement strand
GACTCTGGGGCCTCTGTGCTGGGCTCTGTGGGGCTGGGGGTCTCCTCCACAACCTCCTGGGGGGCTGAGAGAAGACAGGGGAATGGGGGCTTAGTTGTCAGCTTCTCTGCTGCTGATGCCAATTAGGACAACAAAATGCATCCAGTGATAACTCCTCCAGCCGTGGAGTAAAGGCTGGAGAGCCTTTGGATTAGCCAGCTAGTAACTCGTTGATGGAGAGTGCTGAGAAGGGCTCCCAATTCCCGTCACGCACGGACTGGCAGGCAACATAAACATTCAGAAGGTCATTCAGACATGTGCCAGGAGCCAAAATAATTCTCATTTACTTTGACCCAATAATCCCATTTCTGGGCAGCAATCCTAAGAAAATTATGAAAAAGCAGGAAAAAGTTGTGTCATGGGGGTCCATTACGGGATTACTCATAACAACAAGATGTGTCAGGGACCCAAATGGCCCACAGAAGATGATTAGCTTTGTTGTGGCGCTTTTACCATGAAGCATCAAATAACCATTAAAATGATGATTAATTCAGGTTGTGCAGCCGCAAAATAAATGCTCACAATATAACCGACGTACAAAAACAAAGGATGAGCCAAGAATCATATGACCACTCTGTAATGTGAAAACATGTGCTGTATGGGAAATGCAGAGAGAGGACATGTTATTGATATTGTTATTAATGGCAATTATTGGGTCAAAAGGTGTTCTCATGAGAGACTTTTTCCCCTATTTTTCCCTATTCCATACCAACATATTCTATAATGTTGATATTATTTCACCAGAATAATGTAGACTTAGAAAGAAACCCTGGACTATAAAAATTCACCATTGGATAGTGGGTGTGGGGGGTAGGCCGTGGGTCCCTTACACTGTCCTCCTTACTTTGTGTGTGCTTGTGATTTGCTGTGACAGAGGGCAACAAAATTGACCAGTGGATCAAAAGTAACACATTCCTTCAGGGCGGGAGCTGTTATCATGTCCACTTTCTGATCATTCCCGTTCTCCCCATCCTGCTACACTCCTAAGAAGGCACATAGAGAAAGAGGCCCATCCCCTAGGAGTCAGAGAGGCTGTGTGAAATCGCTCCTTTGTCTGGAGTATGTTCAGGAGAGGATAGTGAACCTCCCAGAGCCGCTCACTGGGTGTCATAAAGGTGGTGAGCCCCACGCCCACGGTGAGGCCTTCACACGACGGCCTTTGGAGCAGGCAGATGATCTCTGTGAAGGGCTCTCACCAGGCATCAGCATTGGGCTCACACTGATTTAGAAAAGCCACCCTGACTGCCCTTTTAGAATTTAATTCACCTTGTGATTTGCCCCCCCTAATTTCTTACATTAGAAATAACTTTTTCAGGGGCGCCTGGGTGGCGCAGTCGGTTAAGCGTCCGACTTCAGCCAGGTCACGATCTCGCGGTCCGTGAGTTCGAGCCCCGCGTCGGGCTCTGGGCTGATGGCTCGGAGCCTGGAGCCTGTTTCCGATTCTGTGTCTCCCTCTCTCTCTGCCCCTCCCCCGTTCATGCTCTGTCTCTCTCTGTCCCAAAAATAAATAAAAAACGTTGAAAAAAAAATTTAAAAAAAAGAAAAGAAATAACTTTTTCAAAATTAGGAATGAAAGAAGTGTGAGAGTGATGGGGAAGAGACGAAAAGAGCACAAGGAAGGAGAAGATATTATGTTTAAAGGAAATATTCCCTGACTATAAAAGAAGTACTCATTATTTAACAAAATTTGGGCAACACAGAATAGAATAAAGCAAGAAAAGGGCTGGAACATTCTATTCTGCCCCACAAAACATGCATCTTGTGAGACGTGTTTCTTTCCAGTTTTCTTGCCATGCCATGTTATTTTCCAGTGGCTGTGATTAGCATCCTTACAAAACCTGGGGGCTCCTTTTTCAATGTAATATTATCAAGTAACTATCTTATGTCAAAACATTTCAGTGATGGCATAAAAGCTCATCTTCTAGATGATGCCTAATTACTTAATCGTCCCAATGTGATTGGATGTTGTCGTGTTTCTTTCTCTCTTGTGTGTGTGCATGCTTGCGTGTGTGCATGTGCAAATGCACCTGTACACGCATGTGTGTACGCGTGCTTGGCCTGTGCCTGACACACTTCTTAGCAGCCCAGGGGCTGACCATCAGAAGGAGGTCATGCTGGTGTGTACGATGAAGCTTCATGTCAGCAAATGCCACACTACTAACCACAGGCCACAGACCATAGAGGAAAGGCATGAATGGGGGCCAAGGTCTGGATCCTCAAGGACTAGCAAAAGAGCAGAAGACTCATCCAGGTTACTGATGACAAAAGGTAGCTCTCCCTGAAAACCTCTGATCCCTGCCCCATTACTCACCGGTCAGGCCCACAGTGGACACAGGGCCCCAGCGCTGCCCCCTGTGCAGGCCATACAGGTG
>NW_024421635.1:0-1767 GCF_014898765.1 Herpailurus yagouaroundi | reverse complement strand
ACAGTCCAGGAGAGGTGCAGGGAGTCGGGGGTGGCGTCCGTCACTGCAAGCTCTCCCAAGTGTGGCTTCAGAAGGGTATTGGCAGGGGGCTCCCCTTCAGGATCTGGGAATAGATGCAAACAGAAGCTTTCCTATTGCTAGAAGAAGTAGTTGAGGCCCCGGCTCTCCTGGATTCAGACCAGAAGGTGGGCCAGCTCTATAAGCCTAACTTGAGACCCATTTCTGCTTATCATCAAACTTCTTGTGGTCTCCTTATGGTCTGTCAAACTTGGTAGGCAGCCTCTTAGCTCAGGGCCTTTGTAGTGACTATCCCCTTTGCATGAATGTTCTGACCCCAGATGCCTGCATGGTTCATGTCCACACTTCCTTTAACTCTTTGTTCAAATGTCACCTCTTCAGGGACAATCCTGATCACCCTATATAAAATTCCAATTCTCCCAATTGCAATGTATCCTCCTGTTTTTGGACCTGATCCCAGCAACAAATTGCAAAACAACACTTATGAGACAATCAGGAAACTAACACTACCTACATATGTAATGATATTAACGAATGTTCATTTTTAAAGAAAAAATAATAGTGTGGCTATATTTAGTCTTTAAACATTTTTTTAAATTTTAGTCTTTAAAAAAAATTTTAATGTTTATTTATTTTTGAGAGAGAGAGATAGAGCATGAGCAGGGGAGGGGCAGAGAGAGAGGGAAACACAGAATCCAAAGCAGGCTCCAGGCTCTGAGATGTCAGCATAGAGCCTGACACGGGGCTCAAACCCACAGACTGCGAATTCATGACCTGAGCCGAGGTTGGAGGCTCAACCAACTGAACCACCCAGGTGCCTCTATTTTTAGTCTTTTTGAAAAGAGTAATACACTTAAATATGAAGCAATGAAGTATAGAGTGTCTGGGATGAGCTTACAACAGTATATCCATACACTGGAATACTATTTGGACAAAAGGAATGATGTACACCTACAGGTTACAACATGGAACCTCAAAAACACGTTCAGTGAAAGAGGCCGGACACAGAAGAACACATATTGGGTGATACCACGTGTCTATGTTCAGAAAAGGCAAATCTACAGATATAGAAAGTAAATTAGTGCTGGCCTGGATCTGCACATCTGCACACCAGTTTTCTTCTTGGGCCGAAGGAAAGTTCTAAAATTAGATAGGGCTGATGGTTGCACAACTCTGTAAATATACTAGAAATCATGAAACTGTATACTTAAAACAGGCGAATTTTATGGCATGTAAATTGTATCTCAATTAAGCTGTTAATAAAGAACATATTCTGGTGGGAGGAGGGCAGAAAGAGAGTGGGATGAGCCAGGCTGGCCAGGATGTAACATTAGGATGGCAATGGACACATAGGGTTTCATTTGCTATTTTTTTCTCTTTTGTGTGTAAATTCGAGTCGTGTATAGTAAATATTTACTGAATGAATTAGTATTTCATGGCATTTGTTTCAACCACACACACAAAAAAGATCTTTCCAGAGTACCCAGGCAAAGCAGAAAGCCACAAATGGGTCAAGGTATCACTGCCTCAAAGGCTTCCACTCCAGACACCACATCACACTTTCCTGAGATGTTACTGGACAAAGGGTGGGTTAGGTGGGGTTTGAGGATCCTGGCTCTCCAGTGTAGGACACCCCAGAGCTCTACCAATGGAACCTTACCTGACGAAACCCAGGAGGCTCTTTAACCCTCACTCACCAGTGACGCCCACAGTGGACACGGGGCCCCAGCGCTGCCCCCTGTGCAGGCC
>NW_024421634.1:0-1950 GCF_014898765.1 Herpailurus yagouaroundi | reverse complement strand
GGCGTCTGTCACTGCCAGCTGCCCCAGCCGTGGCTTCATGGGAGGCTTGGGAGTCATGGTGGGTGAGTCTGTTGGCGCTGGCATTTCTTGGTCCTTTCCTGGGGCTGGATCAGGAGATAAAGAGACTGTGTGGAAATACCTTGTGGGTTCCCTTCTCATAAAAGATATTGGATTTCTCCCAGGCACACCAAGGCATCTCCCCAGAGTTAAGACATCATTTCCCTGGTTTGAATGTTCAGTAACCAACAGACAGAGCAGAGCATACTCTTGTGGTGACACCATGGTGGTAGGCTGGGACTGCCATGATACTCAACACATGCATGCATTGAACCCTTGGGAGTTGCAGAGCAAATCTGTGCATAGGGACAGAACTAAGGCTTTATAATACCACCAAGCATAGCAGATAAGTCACATCAGAAGGTACATCTACTCAGGTTTGGAAATTCTACTTTGTGAGTATTTTCCTTTAATACCTCCTTTGATTTAGAAGGCTTCTGAGCATTTTAATTTTTTTTTAAATTTATTCATTTTTGAGAGAGAGAGAGGGACAGAGCATGAGTGGGGGAGGGGCAGAGAGAGAGAGGGAGACACAGAATCCAAAGCAGGCTCCAGGCTCTGAGCTGTCAGCACAGAGCCTGACACGGGGCTTGAACCCATGGACCGAGAGATCATGACCTGAGCTGAAGCCGGATGCTTAATTGACTGAGCCACCCAGGTGCCCCTACTGAGCATTTTTAGAGATGAATTTAGATTTCACAGTTGAGGCCAAAGAGATGAGACCACATGTGATCATCTTTGCAATTGGGTTGTTTTGGACCTTGTATTAGCTCTCTCAGTAATTTATGGTACAGATGACCCATCACGCCTTTAGATTTTTCGTCTTTTCTGTTCTGCTAGGGTTTCATTCTTCCTCTTTTTAAAAATTTTTTTTTAATGTTTATTCATTTTTGAGAGAGAGAGAGAGACAGAGACAGAGCATGAGCATGAGCAGGGGAGGAGCAGAGAGAGAGGGCGACACAGAATCTGAAACAGGCTCCAGGCTCTGAGCTATCAGCACAGAGCCCGACACAGGGCTCGAACTCAAAAACTGTGAGATCATGACCTGAGCCAAAGCTGGATGCTCAACCGACTGAGCCACCCAGGCGCCCCTTCATTCTTCCTTAATCGTTGAATTACAAAAGCATCTTGTTTCCTATCTGTTCTGTTTGGAAACTGGGTCTTAAGCACTGAAGGGTAATAGCTCCAAAGGACCTTAACAAAAGCAACGAACAGCCCTGTTAGTGAGTAATGAAGGAGGCGAAGTGCCTTGTGAAGTTGCACATTTGACTAATACTCACCATTGAAGTAATAGCATCCATGCTGGCAGGATTCTCATAATTATGAGAGTTCATTCTAAGAATTTTCAGAGACTAATTTTCTTCCTCTTCTTTCATTACAGATGAAGAAAAGGAGGCACTGAGACATTCAGTAACTCTCTTGGGGTCACACAGCTCAAATAGGCTGAGGCTTCAAACCCAGGTCTGCCTGAGTCTATGTTATTTCCCTGATGTCCTGCCTCTTCAAGGACCAAAAAGCCTGTACGTAGGGGCACCTGGCTGGCTCAGTCAGTAGAGTGAGCAGCCTGTGATCGCGGGGTTGTGAGTTTGAGTCACATGTTGAGTATAGAGTTCACTTAAAAAAAAAGCCTGTGTGTAAAGGCTGAGGTGTCTGGGTAACACCAAAGACTTGGAGTAGAGACACTAGTAGAACCACTCTCAGGAGCTTGGGAGGCTCAGTCTCAGGGACAGTGGGACAAAAATACCTGAATACTAACAGTGAAAGAGAAACTGAGTCCAGCTAGGGCAGGGCCCAGTGTCCTGTTGCACACTCACCAGTTAAGCCAACAGTGGAGACGGGGCCCACACGCTGGCCACCGTGGAAGCCATACAGGTTCATCTTGTACTTGTGGTC
>NW_024421633.1:0-1664 GCF_014898765.1 Herpailurus yagouaroundi | reverse complement strand
GTCACTGCCAGCTGCCCCAGCCGTGGCTTCATGGGAGGCTCAAGGGCCATGGTGGACGGGGCTTGGGTGGTCATGGCTTCATATTCTGGAGCTGCACAGAGACACACAGGGACAGGTGGGACAGGTAGGCAGGTCAGAGTATAAGCAGGTGTATTACAAACATAAGACAATGAGGAACACAGCATTGCTGGCCACAGTGGCTCTAACTCATCTACTCTTCCCAGTCCCTCAATGTTGGCCCCTTACCCTCATCTCGCCCTGCCCTCACCCACCCCTACCCACACCCTGCCACCTCTCCCAGTTGTTCCTGCACCCACCTCCCCTGCACACTGTGCCCTGGGCCTCCCTCCACTGGGGTCTCCTTGGCACCTCACTCCATTTAGCTCATGTTGAGTGCTCCCAAACAGCTCAGAACCCCCTTCCCCAACTGGAAGCCTGAAATCTTCCTGGATCTGTTCCTGTTCCCAGCTGCCATCAGACTCAACAGTGTGCAACTCACTCTCAAGTTCCTCCTGGGTCTCCTCATTCCCCACACCTGCAGCCCCACCAGCCTGGCTTGCCTCACCTGCACTCCCCCAACACCGTTGCCTCTCCCCTGAATCTCCACGTCCCTACTGGGCTCCCTGCCTCCCTGTCCCACCCGTTCCTCACAGGGGGCCAGGATGAGCCTTTCAGCGAACATTTGATGGTGTCAGCCTTAGCTTAACTATGCAACAACCCTCTCTATCCCCGGGAGAAATCCCTGGCTTCTGAGCTGCTCCTACCGCCCACCCCCATCTCAAGACTCTCTTTCCAACTCAGAAGATCTCACACAAAATCCTCTTGGTCCCTCTCATGGGCCACTAGTTTCCAGTCCTTGGCACCAGCTATGATGTGGATCTGACTCCAACACTGTCAACAAGCTAACTTCTGCCCAACTTCGGTTCTCAGCTGTCCCGTGGACACCTGCGGGCAGGCTGGCTTAAGCATGCTCTCTAGTCTGGATTGGCCCTGGGGCTTCCTGTCATACAAATATCCCCTGTTACCTGACTGCTGGTTCACAGCCTGTCTCCCTGTGCTTGGGAGCCCCATCACCATAAGAACTTGTCTCTCTGCCATGATCAGGCTTACCCCAGGGAACTCCCACAGTGCTTGGCTCAGGGCACCCAGTCTTGTTGGCCCTTGGGAATCCTAAGTCTGGTAATACCCCAACCATGGGGCCCGGAGGTGCTTCCATCAGCATGCTGTGTCCTGAACACCTTCTGTCTCCCCCTCCCCCTCAGCCTCCAGTGAACTACAGAGAGGCTGAGCCTCTGGGAGAAATCAGGGATGCAAGTACAATTCTGTCAAAAAAATTCTAGGAAAGCATCCAATTGCTTTGTTGTGAGTGAGGAGTTCTGCTACTCAAAGTGTGGTCCTGCGACCAGCAGCATCCTCATCACATTAGAATGAGAATCTCTGGCCCCAGCCCAAACCTGTGCCATCTGAGCGTGCCTTTTACCAAGATCCTCGGGCCATCTGATGTGCAGAAGAAGATGTGTTGTGTCGAGTATTTGTTTTCATGCAGGTGGTAATAATGGGAAAGTGTTGTAGGGCCTTCTTCCCCACCAGCCCAGCTCTCACCCTCACTCACCAGTCACGCCCACAGTGGACACGGGGCCCCAGCGCTGCCCCCTGTGCAGGCC
>NW_024421632.1:0-8273 GCF_014898765.1 Herpailurus yagouaroundi | reverse complement strand
TCTGTCACTGCCAGCTGCCCCAGCTGTGGCTTGATGGGAGGTTCTGAAGGTTCATCCTCCTCTTCCCTTGGGACTGAACAGAGACAGGAGAGAGAGAGACAGAGGGGTGGGGGGCAGGATGACCATGGGGACACTGCTCTCCTCTGCGCTCTCACAGCCATTTGGAAGGTAGCAGAGCTCTCCTTGCTCACCTGTGAGGGCCTCAATGTGGGCAGGACCCACACGCTGCTGGCCATGGAAACCATACAGGGTCACCAGGTATCTGTGGTCAGATTCCAGGCCAGTAAGGATGATGTCATTCCGGTCACCATCTACTTTGACTACTTGGAGTTGCCCATCTTTGTCTGTGTACTGGACCTCAAAGGAGTCAAAATCTCCCTCCATCACTGTCCAGGAGAGATGCAAGGTGTCTGGCATGGCTTCCTCCACAGTCACCTCCCCTAGGCGGGGCTCAGGCCCTGGAGGACCTAGGGCCTCGGTTTCGATATCTTCTCTGGAGGCTGGTTCAGAGAGACAGGGAGAGATGGGTGACCGGTCTGTCATTGCAAGACTCTCCAAGAAGAGAGAACGAGGCAAAGAGTGAAGGACGTGACGGCAAGAGTTCAGCAATAAAAAGGACCAACTACGATACAGGCGGATGAGTTTCCAAGGGATTGGAAACCAAGCACAGAATATGTATTGTACGTGCTGTTAAAAGAGATGCTTACAAAGGCAAAACTGTAAGGAGAGAAAACAGTTAGTGGCTGCCAGAGGCTGGGTTTGGGAAAACTGATTGCAAAGGGGCATGGGGAAATGGGTTTCTTGGGTCAACGGAAATGTTTTATATCTCAGTTGTTGCAATGGTTTCATGACTTAGACATTTACCAACACTCATTGTTCACACAAAATTGTATGTAAATTATGCCTCGATAAACCTCATCCCTTCCCCTAAAAGAAGGGAAATGGGAAGCTCAGAAATCCCCTGACTGGGTCAGGCCAGGCGAGCTGAAGCCAGAAGGAGGGACGGCATACTCTGGCCACAGCCTCACTCACCAGTCATGGCGATGGCAGAGATGGGACCCACACGTTTGCCCTGGTGCAGTCCGTACAGCAGGAGCTTATACCTGCGGTTTGGGTCCAGGCCCGGGATGCGGACCTCCCTGAGGCTGCCCTCCACAGGCACCACCTGCGGCTGCCCGTCTCTGTCCTTGTACTGGATCACAAAGGAGTCAAACTGGCCCTCAGGGACTGTCCACGAGAGGCTCACAGAGTCTGGGGTCACGCTGGTCACCTGTAGCTCCTCCCCAAGACGGGGCTTTAGGGGATGCTTTGCTTTAGCATCATCCACCGCACTCCGGATCTCTGAGATGGAGACAGAAAGGAAAGAGCTGCGTGTTTCTGGTGGCCTGGGTGACCTCAAAGGGCAGGACTGAGAGGTCTGCAGACAGGGCTTTGCCACAGCTGCGTCCTATAGGGCCAGTGCTATGGGATTGTGCAAGGAGAATAACAACTGTGATGGCAGCCACCACAAGTGGCCACCTGCTTCCCTGGCCTGGCAGGTTGCTGATGCCTTCCCTGGGGCAGTCCCAGGAGTAGAGCCTGGCCCTGCAGGGCATGTTCTCACCTGTGGTGCCTTCGGCAGTGAGGGGGCCATGGCGCCTCTTGCCCAGGAGCCCATAAAGGAGGAATCTGTACTTGCGGCCAGTGTCCAGAGGGGTGATGGTGACTGAGCGCTCATGGCCCTCCACAGGCACCACTTGGGGCCCGTCCCTGTCCTTGAACTGGACGACAAAGGAGTCAAAGTGGCCCTCGGGGACTGTCCAGGAGAGGCGCAGCGAGTCCAGGGTGGGATCTGTCACCCACAGCTCCCCAAGGCGGGGCGGGGCCCCAAAGCTGGCGTCACCTTGGGCAGCTAAAAGAGAGGAAAGATTCTTATGTTTATTTTTTTCCAGGATGACTCTTTGACTACTTCCCGCTAGAGCTGGAAAAACCCAGGACTGCCCAAATGATCAGTGCTTCCCCAAAATATTTCCATCACCCTCCCATCTCTGCTACCGTCCCCAACTGGCTCATGCCTCCCTCCACTTAGCCAGTGTGACATCTCCGGGAAAAAAGAATCCCTAGCTTCCTGCTTATCTTATTCCTCCGACTTTCCAGACTCTTCCCGCCTACTAAAGACTGTTTTCCTAGTAGGGTGCATCTTGGTTTACTTATTTTCTTTTACCAAGAAGCCTACCCTTTGTGATTTGACTGGCCCCTGGGGAAATTCTGAGGGTCCTGGGGACATCAGAGGGGGCACAGGATCCCCAATGAGTGCAGACAGCAGGTGGGAAAGCAGGATGTTATGATGGAGGTGGCCCTCACAGGACCTGGGAAAGTAGTGGGGGCTGCCAACTTGGGGTGGGGGGAGGAGAAGGGGAGCTCACATGGAGAAAGGATCTGGTGTCTGTCCCAAAGCCATCCTGAGGCCTGAGAAGGAGCTGGCCCACTGCCTTCTTGGCCAGAGAGGACGCTGACAGCATTGTTATTGCTAGAGTTTTCTGGCATCAGGGAGCCCCCAGGGGCAGGGGAGGGCCTGGACTGAAACCCAGGAAAGGGGCACAGCTGGGCTGGAATTGACTGAGACTGGCTGGGCAGCCAGCCCTGGGCTCCTCTGGTTCCCAGTTTCTGAGGCTCCAGGAAGAGGCCACAGGAGGGAAAGGGTCCTCTGGGGGCTGCAGATAGGGGATGCAATGAGCATAAGCCAGTAGCATAAGAAAACTGGGTGATGGCAAAACTCTCAGGAGGTGACGGCTGCACAAGGTTGATGGCGGCAAGACCCAGGCAGGCAGAAAGGGCTCCTGGCTCCCTTCACCCCTCCCCCAGCACCCCCAGTCTGTCCCACCTTCCAGGAAGTGTTCTGAAGGGGCTTCCCCCATTCAACAGAAGTGGAAATTATGAAAAGAGAGAAAAAAATCAACCGGCGGAGCAGACCCAGGAACTGGGCTCGTTTTCCTTGAACTGGGGCAGGCAGTGTGGCTTTTCTTTTCTTTTTTAAGTGTTTATTTATTATTTTGAGAGAAAGAGACAGATAGAGCGTGAGGAGGGGAGAAGCAGAGAGAGAGGGAGACACAGAATCTGAAGCAGGCTGCAGGCTCTGAGCTGTCAGTCAGCACAGAGCCCGATATGGGGCTCGAACTCACAGACTTCGAGATCATGACCTGAGCCAAAGTTAGACTCTCAACCGACTGAACCATACAGGGGTCCCACTGTGGCTTTTCAAATCAATCAAAAGAGATGGACAGAGGGCAGACCAGCAGAAGGAAAGAGATAAGGCAGTGTGAAAAATGGTGGGAAGGCCGCTGGGGGGCTGGGGGGCTCTCACCTGTCTTTGCCTCCACGGAAACTGGGCTGCGTCTTTTCCCATCCTGAATCCCAAAGAGCAGGAACTTGTATTTCCTACTGGGCTCCAGGCCAGGGATGGTGACCTCGCGCTGGTCTGCGGCCACAGGCACCACCTGGGGCTGCCCATCCCTGTCCTTGTACTGGACCACAAAGGAGTCGAATTCACCCTCAGGGACCGTCCACGAGAGGCTCACAGAATCCTGGGTCAGGTCTGTCACTGTCAGCTCCCCGAGGCGTGGCTCCTGGGGGGACTCTGTGGTTGGGGCTGGAGGGAGGGGAGCTAGGATCCAGGAAAACAAAGAACATGGCTGAGGTCTTGGGCAGGAGAACTTCCCCCTTGAACTCCTGGCCTCCCAGGGCCTCAAGGGATCCTTAAACTAAGATAAGAAACAGTTACATCCATATTTTCCCTGACGTGTAACTGAAATGTAGCATTTCCTTCAATGATGAATATAGGTGACAAACCACTGAGGTACCAGCAGTACTTGTGATTCTACTGGATTGTGATTCTATTAGGAATCAACAGATGTTTTTCCATCACCTTAGAATTACTACAGAAACTTCAAAATACCGTTTACTCTCATGACCAACTACTTCTAAACGTGGGTATGTTATTATACAATCCTCTAACTCTTATTATTTAATGAATAAAGACGTTCCTGTATTACTAAATCATAAATTTGAATTTAAAATATTTTGATAATTGAATATCAATATAATTGGCTTCCTCTGTAATCCTATGCCTTCATTTTATGTATTTTAAAACACTGCTCTGAGGGGTGCCTGGGTGGGTCAGTCAGTTGAGAGTCTGACTTCAGCTCAGGTCATGACCTTGAGATCACGGGTTCGAGCCTCATGTCAGGCTCTCCGCTGTCTACATGGAGCCTGCTTTGGATCGTCTGTCCCCCCTCTCTCTCTGCCCCACCCCCCACTCACTCTCTCTGTCTCTCTCAAATAAACTTAAAAAAATAAACTTAATTTAAAAAAGATAATAAAACCCTGCTCTGAGAGGAGTCCATGGGTTTCACCAGACACTGGCAGAAGAAACGGCGGCAACCTGTGCCCAGGAAGCTAAGAGCAAGGGCCACTTCTGGGAGGAAGGCAGGCTATAGCACCCAGGGTGCTAAGGGCCTCTGAGAGGAGATTCAAGGAATGCGTGCCATTTAAGCTCAACTAGAAAAAAAGGACATCAGGGGAAGGTGGCAGCTGTGTCCAGGTCACAGCAGGGTTGTAAAGAGAAAGGAAGGGAACAGCTGTGGGCAACCAGGGGAGACAAACAGTCTGCAACTGGATTTAGATCAAATGGAAGCAAGACATTCCTGCCTGGGGGAAAGGGCAGAATGGAGATGGGGACTGGGAGGGCAGGGAAGGTTCTAGCTGGGGAAGACGCCAAGGGGCCAGGGAACAGAGTAAGGTGCTTGTGACCTCAGGAAGGACCTGTGGAAGCCTCTGAGGCAGGATCTCAGAGAGGGTTGTGGGGTGGGGAGGATTCTGTGTAACCAGAGATGGGGACTGCCTCATCCCTGCTCACTCACCAGTCACAGCTACCACAGAGAGGGGGCCCACACGCTGGCCACCATGTAGCCCATAGAAGTTCATCTTGTATTTGCGTGCAGGCTCCAGGCCGGGGATGGTGACCTCACGCTGGTCTGAGGCCACAGGCACCACCTGGGGCTGCCCGTCCCTGTCCTTGTACTGGACCATGAAGGAGTCAAACTGGCCCTCTGGGACTGTCCATGCGAGGCCCATGGAGTTGGGGGTCACATCTGTCACTGTCAGCTCTCCCAGGTGTGGCTCCAGGGGGGGCTCCGTGGCTGGAGTCTCTTCCGGTTGTGGAGCTGACAGAGACGGTGGGAGACCGTTAGGAAAAGCCCCTCTTTCCCTTGTTAGTAGTTATGTCTGTTGTTTTTGTGGTGTCCACGAGGTGGTTCTGATTAAAACTACACTAATTTGGCAACATCTGTCTGGCCACAACCCCTCACTCAGTCCCTGCCAGGATCTAGGGCTGTGCTGGGGCTGGGGAGGGGTGTGCACCATCACTGAGACCCTGGTAAAGTGGCTGAACTTCCCTTGTGCGTCAGTGCTCCAAGTCCCCTCTCCCGGGACCCGCAGACTCAGTGTTTGCCTGGCATCTTCGTTGGGTGCCTGGTCTGTGTCTCAAACTCATTAAGTCCAAAACTGGGCTCAGAGACTCCACCCCACACACAACTGCTCAGTCCACAGCCTCCCCACCTTGGCAAAGCCACAACTTCATTCTGGGCATTGTCCGAGTCCTCTCACACCCCACATCTAGCCTGTGAGGAAGTTCTATTGTCCCCTTCAGCAGCTGCTGCCCCCTCACTAACTCTGCCCTGCTGCCTCCATCCCCAAGCACCAAGTGCCACCGGCTCTTACTGGACTACCAGGGTCTCCTAAATCATCTCCCTCCTCCACCCTCATCCTGCCTCCGATCAATGTTAGTCAGAGCCTGTTCCCAAAATGACTTCCATCTCACTCAGGGCAAAAGCCCCTGAGGTCCCAAGTGATTGATCATCTCTCACATATCCCCCTCCCCCCATTCCAAACATTCCTGGCTTGCCCACAAATGGTCAGGGCACTTTCCCTCTGCCCTGGATCTTCTTCCCAAAGGCCCGCGTGCCTTGTCCTCTCCCTCCTTCAGGTCCTCCCTTAGAGAGGCCATTTCCTACCCCCTTTCTACCCATTCACCATCGTCTGCTGGACTTGGCTTTTCTCTCCAGGGCTAATCACTGTCACGTTCAGTAGCGCTGACAGATTTGCGCAGTTTGGTGTCTGTTTCCCTCTGCTAGAATGTGAGCTCCATGGGCAGGGGCTTAGCCTTGCTCACGGCTGTGTCCCCAGGCCCTGGCACACTGTGGGTGCTCCACAAATGCTTGCTAAATTACTGAGTGGTCTGCACGACTCTGCTGGGAAAGGCCGAGCTCAGAACCTGTTGGTCCCCACTGCCCCAGAATCAGCTGAGTGTGGGAGGTATTCCTCAATAGTGACCAAACCTGGAAGGAAGGTGGTCCCAAGGAGTAAAACAGTGGAGGAGGCTGCTGGGTGTGGTTCCCAAGAGCTGTTTTCTCTGGCGTCTGCAGGAAGATAAGACTAAGCTCCAGAAAGATAAAACCTGCTTTAAAAATGGGCCGTTGGTGAGGCCTCAGAAAGACAGAAATGATTCTGAGCAGGGAGGGCAGGGCTGAAGGCAGCTTAAGGTGGGTGGGAGTGGCTGCATCTACTCAGTACCAGGTATGAGAGCTGGTATTGTATTTCATGTTCCTTCTAGCTCTGATAGGTCCTGTAGCATCCGTTGCCTGCTCATTTGTGCCCTGTCTGTACTTCTTTCTGTAAGGAAGAGAAACTATCCCTCACTGTCAAATAAGCCTTACTGTTGTGGCTTGGCTTACCTGGAAAAGGCAGAACTACAACTACCCATGGGCATGGCAGTACCATGCTGCATTTGATGTAATCTTTTTCTAATTTAGAAATGTTTTTTTTCTTCCTTCCTTCCTCCTTCCCTCTCTCCCTGTCTCTCCTTTCTGTCCTTACTTCCTTCTTTCCTTCCTTCCTTCCTCCCTCCCTTCCTCCCTCCCTTCCTCTTTCTTTCCTTTCTTTTTCTTCCTCCCTCCCTCCCTTTTTCTTTTTTCTTTCTTTCTTTTTTTCTTTCCTTCCTTCCTTCCTTCCTTCCTTCCTTCCTTCCTTTCTTTCAGTAGGCCTCATGCCCAGCAGAGCTCAATGCAGGGCTCAAATTCATGACCCTGAGATCAAGACCTGAGCTGAGATCAAGAGTCACACACTTAACTGACTGAGCCACCCAGAGGCCCCTAGAAATGTTTCTAATAGGCTGTGGACATATTTTCTCCTGGCAGTGGTACAGCATGTGCTTTATGCCAGGCACAGCCCCTTGGTCAGCTCAGCAGGCTCCAGCTACCCATCACTTTTCCTACTCTGACAATGGAGCTAACTGAAGAACAAAAAGAAATTAGGAGTAGAAGGTTCTGTAAACTAAGCCAGCCAAGTCACTGTAAGGTTGGGCTTCGTGGGAGTACAGACACCATGCTCTGAAAACTTGTTTTTCTGCTTTCAAGTGTTTAATCTTTCTCTTTATACTAAAAGTTGTTTTGAAAAAGGTGTGTCTGTTTCAGTGAGCAAAGGGAAAAGGGAGGCCCCTTCCTGTGACCGAGGTGGGCAAGTCAGCAGGAGAATAGCCAAGTCCCAGAGGTCTGCCTTGGTTCTGGTCCCCAGCTGCTGAGGCCCTGGAGGGATTCCCCAGGCTGCTTCCTCTGTGGTGCCCAGGTGGTCCCAACCTGGGCCCGAGGCAGGGAGTGGAACGGATGTCCCTCTTTGCTTCAAAGTCACTCACTGGATGAGTGGTAAAGAAAGTTTCCAGCTACTGATGGAGAGGCCCAATGCCTCATGCACATCTGACCACCTAAGCAGCTAAACCAGCCAAAGAGGACAGAGCAAACCCCAGACTCGGGATAATTATAATCATCTTTGTGGCAACACTGGCAGCATGTGCACTCTGTGCCTGCCCTTTCTTAGTGCTTCATGTCTGTTAACTCATTTAATCCTCACTACAATTCTGTGGGCGGCTGTTACTGTCCTCATTTTACACATGAGGAAACAGGCACAGAAAATTTAAAATTGTTAAAGGTCACAAAGCTGGTTATAGCCCAGTCCCTGGCGAACTGCTCTTTTTAGGTCCTCCCTTGGTAAGGGGCAGGGTAGGAGGAGGTGGTGGGGGCAAGGGGTCATACTACCACTGCAGCAAAGGAGAGCAATGGCCACAGGAAGGCTGGGGGCCACTGGTGGGAGGAAAAGGAAGCAGGCCCCAGCTCTCACTCACCAGTCACGCCCACGGTGGACACGGGGCCCCAGCGCTGCCCCCTGTGCAGGCCATACAGGTG
>NW_024421631.1:9103-21128 GCF_014898765.1 Herpailurus yagouaroundi | reverse complement strand
TGTTGAGCATCTTTTTATGTGTATTTTGGCCATCTCTATTGTCTTTTTTTGGAAAAAATGTCTATGCAGAGCCTCTGTTCATTTTTAATCAAATTACTTGGGGTTCTTCTGGTGTTGAGTTGTATGTGTTCTTTATATATTTTGGATATTAGCCCCTTATCAAATATATCATTTGCAAATATCTTCTCCAATTTGGTAGGTGACCTGTATGTTTTGCTGATGGCTTCTATCACTGTGCAAAATCTTCTTAGTTAGTTGTAGTCTCTATAGTTTAATTTTGCTTTTGTTTCTCTTGCCTAAAGAGACAGATCCAGAAAAATGTTGGTAAGGCTGATGTTCAAGTGATTGCTTTGAGATAAGACAATTTCAAAGGTTTTTGAAAGCTGTTGTCATATTGTCTTTCAGAAAGTCTATCCTGTACCAATTTGTATTTCTAGCTCAATATTTCTTTAAGTATAACTATTTATGAAACCTTTTATGCTCATATTTTACTAAGACACTTTTTTCAAGAAATTGACCACTTATGTCTAGTCCTGCATTATAAGCAGAATGATGAAAACAACATCTAGACCTAGCCTTTTATTCTTATACTGAATGAAGGCAAACTGGAACTTACAGTTTAAGAATGTACCTATTTTAGCCTTGTTGATATGATTTTACTCTTTGCCTTAATATCCTGACTTTTCCACACTCACAAAGTCCCCTTGGATTTGTAAAGCTTTCACTGCTGCTGTGTCACTTCTCATTTCCTACACTAAAGGCTGCATCTAAAGATGTCTCTCTTCTTTAAGCTACCTGAGCCAGTAGAATGGAGCCAAAAATACACACTTTGACAAAACTACCAATGCTCAGTTGGCATTGGTTATATACACACAGAAGTGAACAGGCAGGTGAGTTTTGGCTTTGGTCATGTGCTGTGCCTTCTCTGCCGTGAATGTATGCAAGTCTATAGGTGGTGTGAGGTGGCTGTGGTCTTAATGATGACCCCCTTCTCTCTCTCTCTCTCTCTCTCTCTCTCTCTCTCTCTCTCTCTTTCTCTCTCCCCCCTTCCCCTCCTTCTCCCTCTTTCCCCCTTCCCCTCCTTCTCCCTCTCCCTCTCCCTTTCCCTCTTTCTCTCTCCCCCTTTCTTTCTTCTTCTCGCTCTCTCTTTTATGATGAAAGAGTCACAAGAAGGAATGCAATCAATGAGAAAACACTCCAGTGAAGGTAGATGACAAGCAGCTGTTGCCTGATGCCCAAAAATGCACAGATGAGGCCCAGCTTTGTTTTGCATGTGAGTTCGGATGGATCACAGTCTTTAGCACAATCATTTGGGGATAATGTTTCTTTTTTTAAACTTTTGAATCTCTCAATAAGTGAACAGTAGAAGGGCAACTTGGTCACAAGGTGACGCAGAAAGACTGAGGGTATGAGCTCACCAACATAGGCATGCCTCTATGAGTGTTTGTGGAGTTACCTTAACCTGATCAGACATGAAATTAACTGATAGGTCGCTAAATGGTCAAGAATAAAGAACACAGAAAATATAGTGCAGTAACTGAGATATTTTATGACCATGATCTTATTGCCCCTTTGACAGAGGGTAACAGACACACAGATTTATAAAAATGAAGTCTTCTGATTTTTAAGCTAAGGATCCGTATTTCCAGTTTTGAGTACCTGCATCGACACACCTCCACATTTCTTTTTGAAAAATAGTATTTTATTTCCCTTTGTCTTACATTTCAGCCAAGTTCCTGCATCCTTTCCTTTTTATTAACTGTGGATAGATTCCAACCCATTCACCCTGGTAGTGAAGGGAGATTTTTCAATCTTGTAGCAACTGTTTATCTAATTGCATTTTAATGGGCCGCACATTATTGTTGGGTATTTGGGCTGGGACACAATTTTAACCCTTTTAATCCTTACTTGAGTGCATCTTGAATTGGTGTGCTGTTGTTATTTACAAACTCCAAAGGCCTGTACACACACACACACCCCACATACAACACCATGGGAAAGTTAAGGAGAGCTCCTATTGAAAGGAAAGGTTTTGTTTGGGCAGGAAATATCCTGACTCAAGAAAGCCAAAGTGTTCAAAAGCCAGCAGTTTTCTCAGGCTCTATTTGTCTTCGTGAATATTCAGTCTCAAGAAAGCACACACAGACACACCCACATTCACTCACTCACTCACTCATACCTGTACCTGGGAATCCTAGGCACTTCATAGCCTGAAGCATCATTCCCCAGTGTATGAATTGAAAAGGGCTCCCCTAAGAACCCTATACACTCACACTGCATGTTTTAGGTTCATCATTGTTTGGGTGATGGTGGTTGGTTTCTATTGGACCCCAGGTGCAGAGACTTGATTTGATCACCAGTGGTCTGGATGAAGCCCCTCAAATATATGTATTTATTCCCTTTTGGCTCCATTTTCTCTCCCCCACCCAGATAGCCATTCTAGTGCGCTTAATATATATCTTTCATTTGAATGGGTGCTCTGCAAGACATTTGGAAAGTGTGTGCTATCATTCTATTAAATTTTAAAAGAGACAAAACATCTATTTCTTTCAGCTTTTAAATGTTTCAAAGCACATCTTGGGTTCTCACCTTTGTACAAAAGCCTCTTGCTCCAATGCCAGCACTGTTAGAAATGAATGAATCCCCCTGGGTGACTTTTCTGTCTGGTCCTGGTCTGCCTGTTACTCTCCTAGAAAAAGTCGCACAGGTCATTGCTCCTATCCTCCTGTTTCTCTTCCAGCAATTTACCAAAACACAATGAAAATCACACACATTATTTTCAGGAATACTAACTCATGGATAGGATCAGGAAGTTTCCAACAGATTTTTCTTAATAAGCCACATTTGTCTTGACTTTTATTTGTATGTTTTTCCATATCCATCCCCTACACCCTGTGGTTTGTAGAAAGAACACAGACTAAAACTTATGTGTAATCTGTGCTAAGTGCTTGGGAAAACAAAGAAAAATGCTTCCTCTTGAATCACTTCATGTTATCATGTTAAGATTTAGGAAAACACATATTAGAATACAATCAAAGCAATTTTTGATTAAGAATCAAATTTTCCAGATCTTTAGTAAAAGCATTGGGGTTGATGTGGTCAAACAAATCTTCACTCTAGACCTCTTTCCTTTTTGCCACAGATCCATTATTTACAGATTTAACCCTAATAAACAGATGAGGAAATTGAGACTTAAAGGGTACTTACCCATGGCCATACAAGTTTACAGGACTGGATCTATTTTTTTTTAACCTTAAGATCTATGCACTAAAATGGATTATCCAATGGTCTATTACTATGGTCAAAAACTTGGTTGGACATTATAGGTATGCCTACATTACTCTTCAGTCAGTTACTCTTTTTTTTTAAGTTTATTTATTTGTTTTTGAGAAAGAGAGAGACAAGAGCAAGGGAGGGACAGAAAGAGAGAGACACAGAATCTGAAGCAGGCTTACAGGCTCCAAACTGTCAGCATAGAGCCCAACGCAGGGCCTGAACCCACAAACCATGAGATCATGGCATGAGCCAGAGCTGCATGCTTGGCCAACGGAGTCCTTTGCCCAGGCACCCCTATTCAGTTATCTTGTCCCATCCTATGTGCCACGTGTTGTGCTGAGCACTGGAGGTGGAGGGAGTGGCTGGCATAGAGTCTTCTCTAGTGAGCTCGAGGTCTAAGCAAAGCCAGCAAGGTGCTTACCTGTCTAAGCTCAGGCATTCTTACTTAGGCAAAATTCAGTAAAGTGCACATCAAGGGCATCCTAAAGGGGAAAAACATGTAATAAGGAAGTCTGAAGAACAATGAACACAAAATTGAACCCCCTTTTGGTGTACTGCCATATCAACTGCTTTTTCTGCAAAATGAGTCTCCCATTCCTGACTACAGACATATTGGACTCAATCTCATAACTTTAGATCAAACGTGACATACTGGTACACATTTTTTTATCCTGATTACCCAAAACAACGTTTGGATTTTAGTATCCATTTCCTAATTTTATAGACATAAAAACATATTAGAATCGGCTTCCAGATAAGAGGAAGGCTTCCTAAGATCCATGTAATGATCCATTTGTTCCACTCTTCAAAAAACTCTTCATTGAAGCCCATAAAGCAGCAATATATTAATATCAGGAAAGTGCCTTTTTGAAAGTCATTTCCTAGAATTTTGTGTCCGTAACCTAGAATTTACTGCTCATGAGGCCATAGTTAAGATTCCTAGCCTGTCTGATGCTACCAACCAGGTCATCAAATGCTATAAGCAGCATCCTAACAAAAGAGACATGATATGGAAACAAATATCGGTCAAGAGGCTCACACGGGTCACCTCCAGGTCACTCATCCACATGAGCAGCATTTTATGATTTGGTTCAGTGCTGCCCTGAGGTACACATTAACTTTAACTGAAGCGAATTGCTGAAAATTTCCTCAGAAATGAGTCCAAGCAATTTCCCTTCTTTCTTCATTTATAATGTGTTGACATTAATTAGTGCCTAATTCCTGGAGTGTGTTCAGGCTTCAGTGACAGACAGAAAGGAACGATTTCTGAGCAGATTAGGCACACAGCCTCCTGGCACAGTTCCAGGGGATAGAGGTACAGCCTGCTGCTCTCAGGAGCAGGTCCTCATGAGGCTGGCCCACATTCCTCATTAGGACCCAAAGATCTTAAAAAGAGCACAGGAAATGTTTCTACTTAATAGTAATAATCGCTTTTCCTTAAGAAACTCAAGACTCTGAGTTATTGGCTAAGATCTATGAAGAGAAAAAAGGTAGAGTCACTTAATTACCATGCATGGTGTCTGAGCAAGCCAATGTCATAAGCAGGTCTGATTCCAGCACCTTCTGGCTTTATGTTATTTTAAATTTATATATTTCTTCATGTATCCCTGATCCCACATCTGCACAAGCAGCTTCTATGTTTCAATGTAAATGAGCGTTCTAAAGGATAGCTCTATAACATCAGTTGGTCTATATTTAGATTAAAGCATGCGGAGACTGGAAGAGTACTATGGGGTATTTCATGTATATTATGTCTTCATCTAATAAAGGAGGCCCTCTCTTTGGTCAGAGAGCTGTGAGGTTCCTATGCCATTACAGAGCTTCACTGGAAAATGTTATTAAAGGCTGCTGTTTTCCCTCATGCTACTATGTTAAGATTTTCATTTACAAACCATTTTTTTATTATTAAAAATATGGAGACAGAGAATGAACACATTACTAAATGGCAAATATCAGGGAAGACAACCAAAATTATGCTTTTGAAAAGCAAGTGTGAATACTACACTGATCCTAATAAGTGATATAACAGTGAACAGCCTAGAGAAGTAGAAAAACACCCAGCAACATAAATAGAACCTGAGTGAAACAGAAAAACTGATTGAGATTTATAACGTAGCCCCACTTATGAAAATTAAAAATGCAAGGACACAAAACAATACACATTTGACAAGAGCACATACAAAGATACATAACAAACACATTAGGTTATTTTTTGGAGGAAAGAAAGAAATAGGCATGGAAAATGGGAACAAGATAAGGAGATGGAGAGGCTTCCCCAGGAATATTAATTATAATGAGCTGTAAGATGAGGGATGCAATTAGCTGTGTGTGTGTGTGTGTGTGTGTGTGTGTGTGTGTGTGTGTGTGTCCCACTAATGTCCCAAGCAATATAGACAGCTTGGAACTTTTGGCTTCCAGTTTTAATCCCATTCTGTGCTTTATTAAGATATAAGGACTGTGAACCAGCACATCACAAACAATCTCCTTGCTATGCATGTTCATAACTATCATTGTTCATGGTATGTTTTAAATACACAAAGCCATTTTATTACAATACTACAGAGTCACTTGTAGGAGAGGAGACTATGCCTCTGCTGTACACACTGAATTCTCAGATGTGATACAGGAAAAGCACCACTTTCATGCAGAAACAGAAAGAAGCAAGTCTTTGAATCCATGTGATTTTCTTGCATTTCTTTGAGCTCTTTTAGTTTGCTAGCATCTATTAGAGAAGTATCAGCTAAACTTGAGCAACATTCAGGCAAAAGCAAAATTACCTATTACAGTGCATTTATTTCCCAGCTGAGAAATTTAGATTCACTAGTCAGAATATATATATTAAAGAAATATACTGTTTTTTGCAGCGAGACAAATATTCTCTTGTTATCTTAAAATTATCTTAATATCTCACACCAGTCCAAGGTGTGAGTGCCCATATTCATCCAAGGCCTTTAAGATAGTCTAACATTATGAATAACTTGTCCAGAGGAGGAGGAAATAGTGATATTATTAAAGCAAGACTTCACAGCAATTGTAAAAATAGAATCCTACTGCAAATTAATTTTTAAACAACTAATGGATATTTTAAGCATCAGCTTTTTTTTTGGTCTTTTTTTCCTACATGTTTTACGTGAAAGTTTAATATTTTAGAAGCCTTCAGATTTTATTTTACCAAAACATAATCCTTATGAATACTTACCAATGGAGACCTCTAGCCTGGAGCTTCCTTTCAGAAAAGAGTCTGAATATTGAAAATTTAGTGATCCAGCTTTTAAATACTTGAGATTGACAAGGGGATGGGTACTCTATCATAATGGAACATTAGCTTCACTTGAAAAGTATACATTTATGGTTCTCTTTATATGGCATCATTATGATCTTTACTCCTAGCATTGTTATTCTGCAACCAGTGTATGGAAATAATACAGAATAAGTGACAAGAGAGTTCAGTTGCCAGTGACTTAGAGTTGTAAAGTTATTGGCTATTAGATTTTGAATACAACATAAAAAGGAAATTATTATCTGTCATTGTCAAAGAAATGTAGGCTGCACTTCACACAATTAAAGTAACTTCTAATTACATGAGATTGGATTTGCTTTCTCCATAGTTCATTACAAATCGAATGAGTCAAAGAATTCATCCATTCTTTTTTTTTTTAAATATAATTAGACTTGTGCCTTTCTGAACAAGATATATGACATAGCTGGAATGTGTGGGTCAATCTAGTGACATGCACAAAATGAAAGAAACTTCCAGCATTACCTCCTTCAGAAGTTGGAAGTTATTTTGAATAGACTACGGGGCTTTTCTCTCCCTCCTAATGTAACTTGGCCTATACAGATTCTTTTCACTTAAACCACTGATCCATTCCTTTAAGCCCTTATTCATAAAGGAACCCTAATTGTACAATCAAAACAATATTTATTAAACACTCACAATAGACCAACCATTGTTCTAGACTCTGGAGGTGTGTCTCCAAACCACCTGCAACTGAGTTACTGGGAGTAATGCAGACAAACTGATGACCACTCCCCAGCCCAGACTAACTAAATCAGATCTTGAAGGGTGGGACCCAAGAATCTAAAATGTTGACAGTACTTCAGGTAGGCAGGAGATGAGCTAAATGGGTAAGGAATATTAAGGAGGGCATTTATTGTGATGAGCCCTGGCTGTTATACGTAAGTGATGAATCACTAAATTCTACTCCTGAAACCAATGTTACATGATAGGTTAACTAACTAGAATTTAAATAAAAATTTGAAGGAAAAAAAGAAACACATTGAAAAAAATTGCATAATGCTAAAATGACCAAAATAATTTGTTTTGTAATATCTGCTAACAATATTTTCTGGGTTTTTTTTTTTTCAAAAATAATTCAACCAGCTCTCAAAGTATCTACCTTGTCCTTAACATCAATTTACATCTGTATCTCTATCTACCTCAAATATATAAATTGTTAAAAAGTATTTCAAATTATTGTGAAAATCCCAATAAAAACATTTTGTGCCTGTCAACAAGGCCTAATAAAAACATGGGAGTACAGATAGAAAACAGCAGATCCAGATCCAGACTTACCGTCAATAAAATCTGAGCAATGATTTGTGTCCTTTCTGGGATAAATCATTTAATTGGCAATGCTCTACTATCTATCTTTTCTTCTGACATGGCAAACCCCAAAACCTCATGTTGAGTTGGTGGTATCATAAAATATTAGCATCTCTACAATGAGTAGAACCTTCTTGCCAATCCACACTGGCCATGTAGCGTGAGCAAAAAATACATACCCGTTGTTTTAAGCCACTGAGATCTGAGGGGTTGTTTGCTACTGCACCATAACCAATTTATCCTGACTGATGCAAATGATACATCTTCCATAATTTTTCCTATAGGGAGTGTTGTTATCACACATCTTTTACTAAAAAAAACTGTGTTAAAATTTTTCCATGTGAGGGGGCGCCTGGGTGGCGCAGTCGGTTAAGCGTCCGACTTCAGCCAGGACACGATCTCGCGGTCTGTGAGTTCGAGCCCCGCGTCAGGCTCTGGGCTGATGGCTCAGAGCCTGGAGCCTGTTTCCAATTCTGTGTCTCCCTCTCTCTCTCTGCCCCTCCCCTGTTCATGCTCTGTCTCTCTCTGTCCCAAAAATAAATAAAAAACGTTGAAAAAAAAAATTTTTTTTAAATTTTTCCATGTGAAAATCTACAGATAGAGCTTGTCATACAGAGGTAACAGCAAGAGCAAAGATCCTAATACCACCATGAACTTGCCACATTTGTAGAATAGAAAAAAAGGCCAATGTAACTAAAGAATATGGGAGGGTAGTGGAAAGTGGTGGAGGAGAGTGGTAAGAGGTAACATCTGAAAATTTGTTAGAGATCAGATTATGTAGGCTTTGTGAGCCCTGATAAACACTTTAGATTTTATTCTTTGTACATTGGATGCCACTGAAAAATTTTAAGCAAGAAACTATACAGTATGAATTACATTTCCAACAGATCACTCTGAATACCTGGAGGACAGTGCAGAGGAGCACAAACCTTTTTTTATTATTATTATTTTTAATGTTTTATTTATTTTTGAGAGACAGAGAGACAGAACATGAGCCAGGGAGAGGCAGAGAGAGAGGGAGACACAGAATCTGAGCAGGCTCCAGGCTCTGAGTTGTCAGCACAGAGCCCGACGCCTGGCTCGAACCCATGAACTGTGAGATCATGACCTGAGCCGAAGTCGGACTCTCAACTGACTGAGCCATCCAGGTGCCCCCAAGGAGCACAAACCATCTTAACTTTAGTCTTTAGTCCACTTTATTTGTGTTCCCTATGTAGTCAAATTTAATTTAGGTTTTATTAAAATATTATTTCTCCAAAGTCCCAGCAATACTTCTTGCTTCACTTAACAAACATTTTAAGGGCTTTTTACATGACAGACACTGTAATGCAAAGATAATTGGGATGACATATCAAGACCCTGTGGGGAATCTCACCTTCTTTCCAGTGCGTCCTTCCTTTGTCTTCAGCTACCATCAGTCTTCTTTGTTTACAGACTTCCCTGTAAATTCCTCAACTTTCTTGGTTCCTTGTCCCTCCACCCACATGCCCCTTCCCCCCATGTTTAACACCACTGACCTGACCTTGACTTCAAAGATGTATCCTCTTGGGACTGTCAGAGACTTGGCCCTTTAGGACTTGAGGTGTGTGTTTGTTTGTTTGTTTGTCACCATCCATGAAGGGTGTGTGGGCAGTGTGGGAGTGTGAGAATTATAGGAAACAATCAGATCCCCATGTTGAGCTGAAATCCTCACTGAGCTCTGCTGTGCTGTGACATCAGAGGAGGAAGAAGTACACTTTCTACAAATTGCAACAAGTCACCTGATCAGCACAATTCTCCCCTTTATAGCTGCTGCAATAGTTAGAAATCTAGGTGCATCATATACTTCAGGTCCCATAAAACCACTGTTGCCCCCTAACTAGCTCGGGATAGAGGGGGCTGCCTTTCACAACCTATCAAAATCCATTTGGAAAGCCATCCCCTTCATTCATCATTTGTAAATATATACAGGCAGTCCTTTCTTTGCACATTTCCAATATACACCTTTCAGTTACCATGGCATAGCTAAATTGCTCTGATCCCTGACAACCTGGCTCACATTTCTATTACCACAGTACATTAACTGTGAGTAATTTGTATAAAGTACAAATTTTGCAGCTAATTTTTTAGTCCACAAATCACTGTGTGAATAACAGAGGCATATCCTGATCAATGGTCAATCATGTCATTTCTTTCAAAATTTGTCAGTGATTGGTTGGTTACTGTCTATGTTATTCAATTCATGTACAGGCAGCAAAGCATATAGTTTTGCCTCTTTGCCTCCCAGTGATATATCCATGTGAAATTTTACAATAATGGATAATTAAGAGAAGGACTTGACCAATGAAGACGAAAGTACAGCAAAGAAATGAAAAGTAATACTGCTGAAAATGAAATCTAACATTATGGAGTTATAGGAGAAATAGGTAGTGGTGGTAATCTTGATACTACCACTGGCGGACATGCTCTAGGTGTGCAGTCAGAGGAGTTTAGGGAAGGCAAACGTATGGACATAAATGAGGAAAATGGTGACAAACAGGATGCAGGTGTCCCAGAGGAAATGCCCGATGTTGGCAAAACCCTTCAGGTGAAAGGCACTCTCAGCGATAACACCGCACATTGAAAGAGCCAATGATTAAATGTTAGAAACTGATCAAAATTTGCCAAGGCAACGAAAAGATGCCTTGAATACATCGTAAGTTATTTACAAGAAGAAGGCAAGCATTGTTCAAACAACTTTTGATGACTTTTTTATAAGGAAATAAAACATGGAATTCTCAATATCTGTAATATGTTACATTACAATGTACTGAATAAGCATTACTTTTGTTATTCTTTTTCATTTCATTATACAGTACTTTTATATGTTTTAAGTTTATTTATTTATTTTGAGAGAGTGAAAGTGGGGAAGGGGCATAGAGAAAGAAGGAGAGAGAGAGAATCCCACGCAGGGTCCTCATTGTCAGCGCAGAGCCCAATGCGGGGCTCTAACTCACCAACCTTGAGATCATGACCTGAGCTGAAGTGGATGCTTAACTGATTAAGCCACTCAGGTGCCCCAATAGTACCTTTATAACAGATAGAGAATTTTCAATTTTTGGTAGAAATTTTTAAAGGTCATGGAACAATCTTACATTTTCTCATTCATTATGAGTATTACTTTGTATGGTTGCAATCAGCATGGCTGTTTTCACAGTCCTGCACTCCTGTTCAAAGCGAGAATTGCCTGTACTGAGAAACTCAGCATGAATCCATATTTCCTTCTCTCTCTATTCTATGGAGGTTGTAGCTTCTGTTTAAATGTATTTTGTCTTAGAAGCTTGTTTTTATTCCCCTGTGTTGTTCTCTAATGCTGGTAAGTGATTTCAACTATAATAATTTTATGGGGATAATCTTGCTAGAATATAGAGCTTGTATATGCTACTCACTCAATTCCTTTCAAAATTTTCTCTTTTAGCTAAAAACTGTTTAATAGTGATTGTTTAACAATAGCAATAAAATTGGAAACTAACTCTCAAAAATTAGGACATTCAGGAAATAACATTTTGTTTCTGCGGTGAATTATTAACATCTATTTAAAAGAATCATGAAGAAGAACATTAAAATCATGTGAAAGAATTTTAGGAATATTTCACTAAGTGGGAAAATCAAGTGACAAAATCCTTTCCGACGTGATTCCATTTTTTGCAAAATATACATGTATGTGTATGCATGTATATACATGCTCATGTGTGTATATATGTACATAAATAATCATAATGAAGGATATTATCAAAATGTCAAGGGTAGTCATCTTTAGATGGAAGGATTATAAGAATTTTTTTTTCCTGTTCTCTGTGTTTTCTGATTTGTCTACAACGAGAATATAACACTTTTGCAGGTAGACTATTTCAAAAAAATTCTGCTCTTACCTCTACATTTTCTTAATATTATAGTAATTAAAATGAGCAGTAAAGCAGACATTTAATTGTGTTTTTTAACTGTCTCAACCTTTCCTACTTGCTTCCTTCCTATCACAGACTCGGAACATTCCCTAATGAGTCAGGCAGCCCTGATTACGCTAACTCTGTAAAAATAATAATAATAATAAATAATAAATATATAATAACAAATAATAAATATATGTGTGCATATATATTACATATATGTATATATAATAAATAT
>NW_024421631.1:0-9003 GCF_014898765.1 Herpailurus yagouaroundi | reverse complement strand
TATATATATATATATATATATATATGTAATATATATATAGAAAGATCAACTCTTCCAGTATCAGAGGTGAAGCATGTAGGAGTTTAAAAATATTCCAGGAGGGGCGCCTGGGTGGCGCAGTCGGTTAAGCGTCCGACTCCAGCCAGGTCACGATCTCGCGGTCCGTGGGTTCGAGCCCCGTCAGGCTCTGGGCTGATGGCTCAGAGACTGGAGCCTGTTTCCGATTCTGTGTCTCCCTCTCTCTCTGCCCCTCCCCCGTTCATGCTCTGTCTCTCTCTGTCCCAAAAAATAAAAATAAACGTTGAAAAAAAAATTTTTTTAATAAAAAAATAAAATAAATAAAAAATAAAAATATTCCAGGAGTCTCAAAATTCAAAAGGTCAAATTTTCTTGCTGCTAACTTTTAATGTGCCCTGTCCCAGGCATTGCCACACCCAGGCATTGGTGATGGATTGAAGAAACCATCTGTACAGTGTAGATGGCACTGCCTGTGTCTGATTAGTTGCAAATGACAAAATCCACATGGTTAAATAAATCAGGAAAATGGTAACCAAGGCACAGATGTTTATAATCTTCCTGTGCAGTCCTATAAACACAATCTATCAGGAAAACAATGCCTGCTGAACTGTTTCTCACATTCACACACTCAAGTAATTTTCTAAAAACTATTTATTGAGCATTTACTATGCGCCAAGTCCTATGCTTAACACTGAAGTTCATTTTCTCATTTAATCCTCATAAGACCTCTGAAAACAGGATACTCTTATTTTCACTTTATACATTTTATAGGAAATTACAGCTCAGAATGTTGGATAACCCGTCCAGGGTCAGACACGAAACACATAATAATAAACACTTAATGAACAAGATTACAGGGTTTTATTGCAGGCTTATGTGTCTGTTTATTTAGAACCATATTTGGTTTAAAAAAAAAAAAAACTTTTCCTCTGCAAACAACCAACAAAATATGACATGATAACTAGTTGTAAAACAAACAAGTGACTGGGTGTAAAAATTGTATTCTAGAAAACCCCACGTATGTATATTTATTTGGTTCAATTCTTACATAATTGCCAATTGCTTATAAAAAGGCAACAGATTTTATTTAAAGCATAAAAATTTTAGCACTGTTTTAAAAAGCAGCTTTGGATACAATTTGACAAAACTGTAATGAAAAACACTAAGGGGACAATAAAATAACTTTTTAGTTTTACTAAGTAAGGAAAATTGTTTTGATGAGCTAAAAAGACTATTTTAATTAGAAATCATATGACAACACCAAAATCACCCAAAACCATTTCTTTTAGACGATTCAGTGTATCTCCCACCTTTTCAAAAAAACAAAATTCTATCATGTTGATGATTCTTAGAGAAGACATTACTCCTATACTTCTGTAACTGCTATATTCTTGCTGATTGTTGGTTCTCACTGCCAAAGCTCAAAGCCCTTTTTCTTCCACCTTGGCCTTCCATCTCTGACCTTTCAAGTCTTCCTGAAATCAAATTGCCAAATCCTGTTTTCTCCTTACAGAGCATTTCCTAATCCTCCTAATGTACTTTCAACTGACAGGACTGAGCTACAATGTTCAATAATATATCTGCAGATGAAAAGAAGGGTGGCCCGAGGGGTTCTCCAAGGAAGTTTCCAATTGGACAAACCAAAGCAGAGAAGGCCTATGCCTGTCCCCACCCCTGGGTGTGTGAGTCACAATTGCTAGCCATTTGCATCCATGACTTGTTCCTGGCCTCCAGTGTTGGGTGCTCAGGCTTCTCACTATTAGGGAAGCAGATTATTTTTATTAGTAATGATATTCTCATTATGTGCCAGGCACCTTGCCAAGTGCGTTATATGTCTTTATAGGACTTATCTAATTATACTATATATCTTTCTGCTTTCTGCATCCAAGGAGATTAGCTTATTCAGTGGCCTAAATCGTGATTAAGAACAAAAACAGGACTGGTTTTCATCTCTTCCTCATTGTTTCACCAGTAAACTTTTAACTGAACACCTGCTATGTGTTAAGAACTGCATTAAGTATAGATCTAATCTTTAGGAATAACGATGAAGCAGAAACATACAAATAAATACTATAATGTAATTATATTAAGAAATATATATATAATTCATATTCCAAAAATTCATCTTTTAAAAATGTACAACTCAGTGATTTTTGAGTTTATTCACAATGTGCAACCATCTAGTTCTAGAACATTTTCATCATCCCCAAATTAAACTGTTATCTATTAGCAATCATTCTCCATCCCCTTGCCTCTGGAAACTACTAATCTACTTTCTGTCTTGATGGATTTGCTTATTATGGACATTTCAAATAAATGGAATCATATTTAAAAAAAAGGAGAGAACGGGAAGGAAAGAAATATGTGGAAAGAAATCATATTTATGAAATGGGGATTGCCTGAGTAAATTAGTTAAAAGCATCTTCTACCTTTTTTAGCTTGCTCCTTTATTAGAGTTCTATAATGGGGTGGCCTACAAAAGAAGTTTTATCACCTTGAGTCAGTCATCTTGCTACAGAGCCGTCTAGAAAGATCTGAATCACAAATATGTGCCAAATTACTCTCACATTCAGTCCAGTATTTAACACCCTGCCTCTCAGCTCTTTCTTTGGCCAACGTTAGCTGTCACTCACAGATAAATTATGTTTTCGACAAATAGTTATGGATATGTATATATGATCATGTACATAGGAAACAACAAGGAGAAAATTGTATATGCGTTATGATCCCATATTGAAACAAAAATAAAAACCCACTAGGTAAACACATATATGCAAAGAAAAATATTAGGAAAAATGTGATACAGTATAGGATAATTGGATATTTTGTTTTTCTCTATATTGTGCATATCAATAAATATAACCATTTAGGAGTTTTATAATCAGAAAAAGTAAACATTTTTATACATATTAAAACCAAAAGAAGAAGGATATAAATGTCTGCTTGGTATAATATATCTCTCTCTAATTATTGTTTTATTGAGTTTACCAATGAAACAGTTTATGATTTTAAGTAGTATGTTTATATTATTTCAAATAATTTTTTTAATCCAAAAGAAAACAAGAACAGATAGGTTTTCTTGAAGTAGAAGTTCCTAACTGTAAACAGATTCTATTCACTATCTTGTCATCAGACTTGAATTCACACAAAATGGTCTCTTACTAACTACCTATTAGAGAGGAAAAGAGGAGAAAGTTGACTGGCTACTCGGGTCCCTTTTTGAAGATTATCATTCCCTTCAAAGTTCTTCACCTTCCTTGAGGAGAAATTTAGCACACACACACACACACACACACACACACACTAAGAATTTATATATTTTTTAAAAGTTCCTTTAAAATATAAAAAGTGCTGGAGCTGGTGATGAGAACAGGGAGTGACTAGAAATGGGCACATGAAACCTGTTTGGAGTGATGGAAATATTTTAGAACTTGATTGTTGTGATGGTCACATAACTCTATAAACTGAGTAACAATCATTTGTACTGTACACTTACAGTAAGTGATTTTTATACCTCAATAAAGCTTACAAAATAAATAAAAATGTATAATTGCATTAGATATAGGAAAAAATATTATAGCATAATAAAATGTTTAAGGAACCCTAAAAGCAATTAAGGAATCCAGATTGTATTGAAAGCCATATTAGACAGGCTCAGCTTCATGATTGGGAAGGCCCAGTGCAAAATAAAAATCCAGCACCATTGTTTAAAAATTATTAAGAATAGGGGCTCACCGCGCGTCCTGCTGATCACTTAGATTCCACCTACACCTGCCTAAATAACCCAGAAAACCACCAGAGGATTAGCAGAACGGAGTCGCCAGAGCCAAGCGCAGACGAGAGGCCCACGGAAGAGGATAGGAAGGGCGGCGAGGCGGTGCGCGCTCCACGGACTAGCGGGAGGGAGCCGGGGCGGAGGGGCGGCTCGCCGGCCAAGCAGAGCCCCGGAGTCTGTCTTGCAAAAAGCGGAGGGGCCTGACGGACTGTGTTCCGACAGCAAGTGCGACTTAGCATCTGGGAGGTCATAAGTTAACAGCTCTGCTCAGAAAGCGGGAAGGCTGGAGGACAAAGGGAAGGAGAGCTACTGAGCCCCCGGACTACAGAGCTCAGTTTGGTGGGGAACAAAGGCGCTCCCCAGCGCCATCTCCCCCACCCATCCCCCAGCCAAAATCCCAAAGGGAACCAGTTCCTGCCAGGGAACTTGCTCGCTCCGCACAAACACCCAACTCTGCGCTTCTGCGGAGCCAAACCTCCGGCAGCGGATCTGACTCCCTCCTGCTGCCACAGGGCCCCTCCTGAAGTGGATCACCTAAGGAGAAGCAAGCTAAGCCTGCCCCTCCTGCCCCTGTGCACCTTGCCTACCCACCCCAGCTAAGACGCCAGATCCCCAGCATCACAAGCCTGGCAGTGTGCAAGTAGCCCAGACAGGCCACCCCACCCCACAGTGAATCCCGCCCCTAGGAGAGGGGAAGAGAAGACATGCACCAGTCTGACTGTGGCCCCAGCGGTGGGCTGGGGGCAGACATCAGGTCTGACTGCGGCTCCGCCCACCAACTCCAGCTATACACCACAGCAAAGGGGAAGTGCCCTGCAGGTCCTCACCGCGCCAGGGACTATCCAAAATGACCAAGCGGAAGAATTCCCCTCAGAAGAATCTCCAGGAAATAACAACAGCTAATGAGCTGATCAAAAAGGATTTAAATAATATAACAGAAAGTGAATTTAGAATAATAGTCATAAAATTAATCGCTGGGCTTGAAAACAGTATAGCTGACAGCAGAGAATCTCTTGCTACAGAGATCAAGGGACTAAGGAACAGTCACGAGGAGCTGAAAAACGCTTTAAACGAAATGCATAACAAAATGGAAACCACCACGGCTCGGATTGAAGAGGCAGAGGAGAGAATAGGTGAACTAGAAGATAAAGTTATGGAAAAAGAGGAAGCTGAGAAAAAGAGAGATAAAAAAAATCCAGGAGAATGAAGGGAAAATTAGAGAACTAAGTGATACACTAAAAAGAAATAATATACGCATCATTGGTATCCCAGAGGAGGAAGAGAGAGGGAAAGGTGCTGAAGGGGTACTTGAAGAAATAATAGCTGAGAACTTCCCTGAAGTGGGGAAGGAAAAAGGCATTGAAATCCAAGAGGCACAGAGAACTCCCTTCAGACGTAACTTGAATCGATCTTCTGCATGACATATCATAGTGAAACTGGCAAAATACAAGGATAAAGAGAAAATTCTGAAAGCAGCAAGGGGTAAACGTGCCCTCACATATAAAGGGAGACCTATAAGACTCGTGACTGATCTCTCTTTTGAAACTTGGCAGGCCAGAAAGAATTGGCACGAGATTTTCAGTGTGCTAGACAGAAAAAATATGCAGCCGAGAATCCTTTATCCAGCAAGTCTGTCATTTAGAATAGAAGGAGACATAAAGGTCTTCCCAAACAAACAAAAACTGAAGGAATTTGTCACCACTAAACCAGCCCTCCAAGAGATCCTAAGGGGGACCCTATGAGACAAAGTACCAGAGACATCACTACAAGCATAAAACATACAGACATCACAATGACTCTAAACCCATATCTTTCTATAATAACACTGAATGTAAATGGATTAAATGTGCCAACCAAAAGACATAGGGTATCAGAATGGATAAAAAAACAAGACCCATCTATTTGCTGTCTACAAGAGACTCGTTTTAGACCTGAGGACACCTTTAGATTGAGAGTGAGGGGATGGAGAACTATTTATCATGCTACTGGAAGCCAAAAGAAAGCTGGAGTAGCCATACTTATATCAGACAAACTAGACTTTAAATTAAAGGCTGTAACAAGAGATGAAGAAGGACATTATATAATAGTGACAGGGTCTATCCATCAGGAAGAGCTAACAATTATCAATGTCTATGCACCGAATACCAGAGCGCCGAAATACATAAAACAATTACTCGTAAACATAAGCAACCTTATTGAGAAGAATGTGGTAATTGCAGGGGACTTTAACACCCCGCTTACAGAAATGGATAGATTATCTAGACACACGGTCAATAAAGAAACAAGGGCCCTGAATGAGACATTGGATCAGATGGACTTGACAGATATATTTAGAACTCTGCATCCCAAAGCAACAGAATAGACTTTCTTCTCGAGTGCACATGGAACATTCTCCAAGATAGATCATATACTGGGTCACAAAACAGCCCTTCATAAGTTTACAAGAATTGAAATCATACCATGCATACTTTCAGACCACAATGCTATGAAGCTTGAAATCAACCACAGAAAAAAGTCTGGAAAACCTCCAAAAGCATGGAGGTTAAAGAACACCCTACTAACGAATGAGTGGGTCAACCAGGCAATTCGAGAAGAAATTAAAAAATATATGGAAACAAACGAAAATGAAAATACAACAATCCAAACGCTTTGGGACGCAGCGAAGGCAGTCCTGAGAGGAAAATACATTGCAATCCAGGTCTATCTCAAGAAACAAGAAAAATCCCAAATATGAAATCTAACAGCACACCTAAAGGAAATAGAAGCAGAACAGCAAAGGCAGCCTAAACCCAGCAGAAGAAGAGAAATAATAAAGATCAGAGCAGAAATAAACAATATAGAATCTAAAAAAACTGTAGAGCAGATCAACGAAACCAAGAGTTGGTTTTTTGAAAAAATAAACAAAATTGACAAACCTCTAGCCAGGCTTCTCAAAAAGAAACGGGAGATGACCCAAATAGATAAAATCATGAATGAAAATGGAATTATTACAACCAATCCCTCAGAGATACAAACAGTTATCAGGGAATACTATGAAAAATTATATGCCAACAAATTGGACAACCTGGAAGAAATGGACAAATTCCTGAACACCCACACTCTTCCAAAACTCAATCAGGAGGAAATAGAAAGCTTGAACAGACCCATCACCAGCGAAGAAATTGAATCGGTTATCAAAAATCTCCCAACAAATAAGAGTCCAGGACCAGATGGCTTTCCAGGGGAGTTCTACCAGACGTTTAAAGCAGAGATAATACCTATCCTTCTCAAGCTATTCCAAGAAATAGAAAGGGAAGGAAAACTTCCAGACTCATTCTATGAAGCCAGTATGACTTTGATTCCTAAACCAGACAGAGACCCAGTAAAAAAAGAGAACTACAGGCCAATATCCCTGATGAATATGGATGCCAAAATTCTCAATAAGATACTAGCAAATCGAATTCAACGGCATATAAAAAGAATTATTCACCATGATCAAGTGGGATTCATTCCTGGGATGCAGGGCTGGTTCAACATTCGCAAATCAATCAACGTGATACATCACATTAACAAAAAAAAAAAGAGAAGAACCATATGATCCTGTCAATCGATGCAGAAAAGGCCTTTGACAAAATCCAGCACCCTTTCTTAATAAAAACCCTTGAGAAAGTCGGGATAGAAGGAACATACTTAAAGATCATAAAAGCCATTTATGAAAAGCCCACAGCTAACATCATCCTCAACGGGGAAAAACTGAGAGCTTTTTCCCTGAGATCAGGAACACGACAGGGATGCCCACTCTCACCGCTGTTGTTTAACATAGTGTTGGAAGTGCTAGCATCAGCAATCAGACAACAAAAGGAAATCAAAGGCATCAAAATTGGCAAAGATGAAGTCAAGCTTTCGCTTTTTGCAGATGACATGCTATTATACATGGAAAATCCGACAGACTCCACCAAAAGTCTGCTAGAACTGATACATGAATTCAGCAAAGTTGCAGGATACAAAATCAATGTACAGAAATCAGTTGCATTCTTATACACTAACAATGAAGCAACAGAAACACAAATAAAGAAACTGATCCCATTCACAATTGCACCAAGAAGCATAAAATACCTAGGAATAAATCTAACCAAAGATGTAAAGGATCTGTATGCTAAAAACTATAGAAAGCTTATGAAGGTAATTGAAGAAGATTTAAAGAAATGGAAAGACATTCCCTGCTCATGGATTGGAAGAATAAATATTGTCAAAATGTCAATACTACCCAAAGCTATCTACACATTCAATGCAATCCCAATCAAAATTGCACCAGCATTCTTCTGAAACTAGAACAAGCAATCCTAAAATTCATATGGAACCACAAAAGGCCCCGAATAGCCAAAGTAATTTTGAAGAAGAAGACCAAAGCAGGAGGCATCACAATCCCAGACTTTAGCCTCTACTACAAAGCTGTCATCATCAAGACAGCATGGTATTGGCACAAAAACAGACACGTAGACCAATGGAATAGAATAGAAACCCCAGAACTAGACCCACAAACGTATGGCCAACTCATCTTTGACAAAGCAGGAAAGAACATCCAATGGAAAAAAGACAGTCTCTTTAACAAATGGTGCTGGGAGAACTGGACAGCAACATGCAGAAGGTTGAAACTAGACCACTTTCTCACACCATTCACAAAAATAAACTCAAAATGGATCAAGGACCTGAATGTGAGACAGGAAACCATCAAAACCCTAGAGGAGAAAGCAGGAAAAGACCTCTCTGACCTCAGCCGTAGCAATCTCTTACTCGACACATCCCCAAAGGCAAGGGAATTAAAAGCAAAAGTGAATTACTGGGACCTTATGAAGATGAAAAGCTTCTGCACAGCAAAGGAAACAACCAACAAAACTAAAAGGCAACCAACGGAATGGGAAAAGATATTTGCAAATGACATATCGGACAAAGGGCTAGTATCCAAAATCTATCAAGAGCTCACCAAACTCCACACCCGAAAAGCAAATAAGCCAGTGAAGAAATGGGCAGAAAACATGAATAGACACTTCTCTAAAGAAGACATCCGGATGGCCAACAGGCACATGAAAAGATGTTCAGCGTCGCTCCTTATCAGGGAAATACAAATCAAAACCACACTCAGGTATCACCTCACGCCAGTCAGAGTGGCCAAAATGAACAAATCAGGAGACTCTAGATGCTGGAGAGGATGTGGAGAAACGGGAACCCTC
>NW_024421630.1:0-1679 GCF_014898765.1 Herpailurus yagouaroundi | reverse complement strand
CAGGGCACTTCCCCTGTGCTGTGGTGTATAACTGGAGTTGGTGGGCGGAGCCGCAGTCAGACCTGATGTGTGCCCCCAGCCCACCGCTGGGGCCACAGTCAGACTGGTGTGTGCCTTCTCTTCCCCTCTCCTAGGGGCGGGATTCACTGTGGGTTGGGGTGGCCTGTCTGGGCTACTTGCACACTGCCAGGCTTGTGGTGCTGGGGATCTGGCGTCTTAGCTGGGGTGGGTAGGCAAGGTGCACAGGGGCACGAGGGGCAGGCTTAGCTTGCTTCTCCTTAGGTGATCCACTTCAGGAGGGGCCCTGTGGCAGCAGCAGGGAGTCAGATCCGCTGCTGGAGGTTTGGCTCCGCAGAAGCGCAGAGTTGGGTGTTTGCACGGAGCAGAGCGAGCAAGTTCCCTGGCAGGAACTGGTTCTCTTTGGGGTTTTGGCTGGGGGATGGGCGGGGAAGATGGCGCTGGCGAGCGCCTTTGTTCCCCACCAAACTGAGCTCTGTCGTCCAGGGCTCAGCAGCTTTCCTTCCCTTTGTCCTCCAGCCTTCCCGCTTTCTGAGCAGAGCTGTTAACTTATGACCTCCCAGCCGCTAAGTCGCGCTTGCTGTCGGAACACAGTCCGTCAGGCCCCTCCGCTTTTTGCAAGCCAGACTTGGGGGCTCTGCTTGGCCGGCGAGCCGCCCCTCCGCCCCGGCTCCCTCCCGCCAGTCCGTGGAGCGCGCACCGCCTCGCCGCCCTTCCTACCCTCTTCCGTGGGCCTCTCGTCTGCGCTTGGCTCCGGCGACTCCGTTCTGCTAATCCTCTGGTGGTTTTCTGGGTTATTTAGGCAGGTGTAGGTGGAATCTAAGTGATCAGCAGGACGCGCGGTGAGCCCAGCGTCCTCCTACGCCGCCATCTTCCAAGCCAGAACTTTATTTTTTCTGATCATTACTTTAAATGATGTATCAGCCATCTTACTTATCTCCATTTTGATTAGTGCATTTACTGTGATTTTGTCCTGTTCTTTCATTTGTGACCTATTTCTCTGTATCCTCATTCTAACTCACTCTCTGTGCCTGTTAATATGTGTTAGGGAAGTTAGCTATGTTTGCTGTATTTGAAAGTAATGGCTTTATGAAGAAGAGGTCCTATAGTTCGCTGCTGTGCAGTGTCCACTGTTCACCAGAATGTGATATTGCAGGGATGTGGTTTATTTGTGGTGCGTGTACCCTGCTCTTGTGGATGAGCCACCTTTTCCTTCAGACCAGTCGTCTGCAATGGTTGTCTTTGCCTGTTATGGACAGTGTTTTGTCCCTGTGGTGTTGGTGGACCCATCTGGAAACACTGAGCTTGAGTTGAGTCAGACCAGGAATCTGCCAGAGATGCAGTAGCACCAAATTCCAGGGTGCTTTCCCTGTGTTGTCTCATGAGAAGCTTTCATTGGTGGGCACAGCCTGCAGTCAGACCAGTTGTCTGCTTCCAGCCCACTTCTTGGGACACCACCTGACTGGTGTGTGGTGTTCCCTTTCTTTCTCTCCAGGGCAGAAGTCCCTTTGGAGTGGTGCTGGCTACTGTAGGGAATTTTGCACACTGCCAGACCTGTGGCAGCCCCCTGAATGGGCTCTGGCCAAGACTGTATTGGAAAGGGCAGGTCTGGGGCACCTGGGTGGCTCAGATGGCTAAGCATCTGACTCTTGATTTTGGCT
>NW_024421629.1:0-6223 GCF_014898765.1 Herpailurus yagouaroundi | reverse complement strand
CACCTGGGTGGCTCAGATGGCTAAGCATCTGACTCTTGATTTTGGCTCAGGTTATGTTTGAGTTGAGCATATGTTTGAGACGCATATCAAGCTCTGCTGACTGTGGTGCATGCTTGGGATTCTCTTTCTCTCTCTCTCTCTCTCTCTCTCTGCTCTCTCCCCTCACCCCACCCCCTGCCGCTTCTAGAAAATAAATGAGTAAAATATTTTTTTAAAAAAGGGCAAATCTGGTGAAGCATAGTAGCGGGGCAGTGTGGCAGACCCATGGTACTAGCAAGCTTTGTGTGCTGCTTTTCTCCATGGGAGGCACCCTGAAGTGCCTGGACTGAGGCAGGCTGTCTGGTGGGGGTAGGGGGGGGTGGGGGGAGTGTCAGTTGGTGGAAGCACAGCTGGTGGGCAGGATGGTATTTGGTCTTGCTAGCAAGTTAGGTAGAAAGTCCTGCAGTGGCCCTGTGTGTTTACTTTGGGGGGCGGGGAAGGCAAATGTAGGCCTTCAAGTTCTTTTTTTCCTGGAGGATTTCCCTAGAGATCTCTGTCCCTCTAGGACAAGCTCTAAGATTAGTAAATAAATCTCCCTCCCATATGCCCCAGGTGCCTTTCAAACTGCTGCTTCTATGCAATATATCCATGAGTTCTTGATTTGCTGTCTCTTAAAGAGCATGGATTCAGTTTCCTGTTGCTCTCTGGCTCTCCCAGAGCCAAGCCCACTGATTTTTTTTTTTTTTTTAATTCTAGGTTTTAAGACCCATTGGTTTTTAGAACTCATGAAATTTTTCCCCTCTAGTTTTTGAAGCCAGGTGTCAGGGGATTTATCTTTCCCACGCAGCTCGCTGGTGTACAGGTCTTCTCTCCCCTCTCTGTGTGCTTGTGACATCCCTCCATCCCACAGACAGTCCCCTGAGTCCATTTAGTTCCTGAATGTCTCTGCTACCCTTTTGGCTCCTTCTCTACGTTTACTTGTGGAGTTTGTTTTGCTAATCTTTAGTTCATTTTCTGGGTTATTTGTAGTAATGTGTTATCTTGTTGTATCCTTGGACACTCTAGTTCATTAGGAAAAAGACTGGTTTTAGAGAGCATTATTTTTATTTTCTTATTTTTTTATTTTTTTATGTTAATACAACTTTATTTTTATTTTTATTTTTATTTTTTTATTTATATATGAAATTTATTGTCAAATTGGTTTCCATACAATACCCAGTGCTCATCCCAAAAGGTGCCCTCCTCAATACCCATCACCCACCCTCTCCTCCCTCCCACCCCCCATCAACCCTTAGTTTGTTCTCAGTTTTCGACAGTCTCTTATGCTTTGGCTCTCTCCCACTCTAACTTCTTTTTTCTTTTTTCCTTCCCCTCCCCCATGGGTTCCTGTTAAGCTTCTCAGCATCCACATAAGAGTGAACCCATATGGTATCTGTCTTTCTCTGTATGGCTTATTTCACTTAGCATCACACTCTCCAGTTCCATCCACGTTGCTACAAAAGGCCATATTTCATTTTTTTCTCATTGCCACGTAGTATTCCATTGTGTATATAAACCACAATTTCTTTATCCATTCATCAGTTGATGGACATTTAGGCTCTTTCCATCATTTGGCTATTGTTGAGAGTGCTGCTAGGAACATTGGGGTACAAGTGCCCCTATGCATCAGTACTCCTGTGTCCCTTGGATAAATTCCTAGCAGTGCTACTGCTGGGTCATAGGGTAGGTCTATTTTTAATTTTCTGAGGAACCTCCACACTGCTTTCCAGAGCGGCTGCACCAATTTGCATTCCCACCAACAGTGCAAGAGGATTCCCGTTTCTCCACATCCTCTCCATCATCTATAGTCTCCTGATTTGTTCATTTTGGCCACTCTGACTGGCGTGAGGTGATACCTGAGTGTGGTTTTGATTTGTATTTCCCTGATAAGGAGCGACGCTGAACATCTTTTCATGTGCCTGTTGGCCATCCGGATGTCTTCTTTAGAGAAGTGTCTATTCATGTTTTCTGCCCATTTCTTCACTGGGTTATTTGCTTTTCGGGTGTGGAGTTTGGTGAGCTCTTTATAGATTTTGGATACTAGCCCTTTGTCCGATATGTCATTTGCAAAGATCTTTTCCCATTCCGTTGGTTGCCTTTTCGTTTTGTTGGTTGTTTCCTTTGCTGTGCAGAAGCTTTTTATCTTCATAAGGTCCCAGTAATTCACTTTTGCTTTTAATTCCCTTGCCTTTGGGGATGTGTCGAGTAAGAGATTGCTACGGCTGAGGTCAGAGAGGTCTTTTCCTGCTTTCTCCTCTAAGGTTTTGATGGTTTCCTGTCTCACATTCAGGTCCTTGATCCATTTTGAGTTTATTTTTGTGAATGGTGTGAGAAAGTGGTCTAGTTTCAACCTTCTGCATGTTGCTGTCCAGTTCTCCCAGCACCATTTGTTAAAGAGACTGTCTTTTTTCCATTGGATGTTCTTTCCTGCTTTGTCAAAGATGAGTTGGCCATACGTTTGTGGGTCTAGATCTGGGGTTTCTATTCTATTCCATTGGTCTATGTGTCTGTTTTTGTGCCAATACCATGCTGTCTTGATGATGACAGCTTTGTAGTAGAGGCTAAAGTCTGGGATTGTGATGCCTCCTGCTTTGGTCTTCTTCTTCAAAATTCCTTTGGCTATTCGGGGCCTTTTGTGGTTCCATATGAATTTTAGGATTGCTTGTTCTAGTTTCGAGAAGAATGCTGGTGCAATTTTGATTGGGATTGCATTGAATGTGTAGATAGCTTTGGGTAGTATTGAGATTTTGACAATATTTATTCTTCCAATCCATGAGCAGGGAATGTCTTTCCATTTCTTTAAATCTTCTTCAATTACCTTCATAAGCTTTCTATAGTTTTCAGCATACAGATCCTTTACATCTTTGGTTAGATTTATTCCTAGGTATTTTAGGCTTCTTGGTGCAATTGTGAATGGGATCAGTTTCCTTATTTGTCTTTCTGTTACTTCATTGTTAGTGTATAAGAATGCAACTGATTTCTGTACATTGATTTTGTATCCTGCAACTTTGCTGAATTCATGGATCAGTTCTAGCAGACTTTTGGTGGAGTCTATCGGATTTTCCATGTATAATACCATGTCATCTGCAAAAAGCGAAAGCTTGACTTCATCTTTGCCAATTTGGATGCCTTTGATTTCCTTTTGTTGTCTGATTGCTGATGCTAGAACTTCCAGCACTATGTTAAACAACAGCGGTGAGAGTGGGCATCCCTGTCGTGTTCCTGATCTCAGGGAAAAAGCTCTCAGTTTTTCCCCGTTGAGGATGATGTTAGCTGTGGGCTTTTCATAAATGGCTTTTATGATCTTTAAGTATGTTCCTTCTATCCCGACTTTCTCAAGGGTTTTTATTAAGAAAGGGTGCTGGATTTTGTCAAAGGCCTTTTCTGCATCGATTGACAGGATCATATGGTTCTTCTCTTTTTTTTGGTTAATGTGATGTATCACGTTGATTGATTTGCGAATGTTGAACCAGCCCTGCATCCCAGGAATGAATCCCACTTGATCATGGTGAACAATTCTTTTTATATGCCGTTGAATTCGATTTGCTAGTATCTTATTGAGAGTTTTGGCATCCATATTCATCAGGGATATTGGCCTGTAGTTCTCTTTTTTTACTGGGTCTCTGTCTGGTTTAGGAATCAAAGTAATACTGGCTTCATAGAATGAGTCTGGAAGTTTTCCTTCCCTTTCTATTTCTTGGAATAGCTTGAGAAGGATAGGTATTATCTCTGCTTTAAACGTCTGGTAGAACTCCCCTGGGAAGCCATCTGGTCCTGGACTCTTATTTGTTGGGAGATTTTTGATAACTGATTCAATTTCTTCGCTGGTGATGGGTCTGTTCAAGCTTTCTATTTCCTCCTGATTGAGTTTTGGAAGAGTGTGGGTGTTCAGGAATTTGTCCATTTCTTCCAGGTTGTCCAATTTGTTGCCATATAATTTTTCATAGTATTCCCTGATAATTGTTTGTATCTCTGAGGGATTGGTTGTAATCATTCCATTTTCATTCATGATTTTATCTATTTGGGTCATCTCCCTTTTCTTTTTGAGAAGCCTGGCTAGAGGTTTGTCAATTTTGTTTATTTTTTCAAAAATCCAACTCTTGGTTTCGTTGATCTGCTCTACAGTTTTTTTAGATTCTGTATTGTTTATTTCTGCTCTGAGCTTTATTATTTCTCTTCTGCTGGGTTTAGGCTGTCTTTGCTCTTCTGGTTCTATTTCCTTTAGGTGTGCTGTTAGATTTTGTATTTGGGATTTTTCTTGTTTCTTGAGATAGACCTGGATTGCAATGTATTTTCCTCTCCGGACTGCCTTCGCTGCGTCCCAAAGCGTTTGGATTGTTGTCTTTTCATTTTCGTTTGTTTCCATATATTTTTTAATTTCTTCTCGAATTGCCTGGTTGACCCACTCATTCGTTAGTAGGGTGTTCTTTAACCTCCATGCTTTTGGAGGTTTTCCAGACTTTTTTCTGTGGTTGATTTCAAGCTTCATAGCATTGTGGTCTGAAAGTATGCATGGTATGATTTCAATTCTTGTAAACTTATGAAGGGCTGTTTTGTGACCCAGTATATGATCTATCTTGGAGAATGTTCCATGTGCACTCGAGAAGAAAGTATATTCTGTTGCTTTGGGATACAGAGTTCTAAATATATCTGTCAAGTCCATCTGATCCAATGTCTCATTCAGGGCCCTTGTTTCTTTATTGACCGTGTGTCTAGATGATCTATCCATTTCTGTAAGTGGGGTGTTAAAGTCCCCTGCAATGACCACATTCTTATCAATAAGGTTGCTTGTGTTTATGAGTAATTGTTTTATATATTTGGGTGCTCCGGTATTCGGCGCATAGACATTTATAATTGTTAGCTCTTCCTCATGGATAGACCCTGTCACTATTATATAATGTCCTTCTTCATCTCTTGTTACAGCCTTTAATTTAAAGTCTAGTTTGTCTGATATAAGTATGGCTACTCCAGCTTTCTTTTGGCTTCCAGTAGCATGATAAATAGTTCTCCATCCCCTCACTCTCAATCTAAAGGTGTCCTCAGGTCTAAAATGAGTCTCTTGTAGACAGCAAATAGATGGGTCTTGTTTTTTTATCCATTCTGATACCCTATGTCTTTTGGTTGGCGCATTTAATCCATTTACATTCAGTGTTATTATAGAAAGATATGGGTTTAGAGTCATTGTGATGTCTGTATGTTTTATGCTTGTAGTGATGTCTCTGGTACTTTGTCTCACAGGGTCCCCCTTAGGATCTCTTGTAGGGCTGGTTTAGTGGTGACAAATTCCTTCAGTTTTTGTTTGTTTGGGAAGACCTTTATCTCTCCTTCTATTCTAAATGACAGGCTTGCTGGATAAAGGATTCTCGGCTGCATATTTTTTCTGTCTAGCACACTGAAAATCTCGTGCCAACTCTTTCTGGCCTGCCAAGTTTCAAAAGAGAGATCAGTCACGAGTCTTATAGGTCTCCCTTTATATGTGAGGGCACGTTTACCCCTTGCTGCTTTCAGAATTTTCTCTTTATCCTTGTATTTTGCCAGTTTCACTATGATATGTCGTGCAGAAGATCGATTCAAGTTACGTCTGAAGGGAGTTCTCTGTGCCTCTTGGATTTCAATGCCTTTTTCCTTCCCCACTTCAGGGAAGTTCTCAGCTATTATTTCTTCAAGTACCCCTTCAGCACCTTTCCCTCTCTCTTCCTCCTCTGGGATACCAATTATGCGTATATTATTTCTTTTTAGTGTATCACTTAGTTCTCTAATTTTCCCCTCATACTCCTGGATTTTTTTTATCTCTCTTTTTCTCAGCTTCCTCTTTTTCCATAACTTTATCTTCTAGTTCACCTATTCTCTCCTCTGCCTCTTCAATCCGAGCTGTGGTGGTTTCCATTTTGTTATGCATTTCATTTAAAGCGTTTTTCAGCTCCTCGTGACTGTTCCTTAGTCCCTTGATCTCTGTAGCAAGAGATTCTCTGCTGTCAGCTATACTGTTTTCAAGCCCAGCGATTAATTTTATGACTATTATTCTAAATTCACTTTCTGTTATATTATTTAAATCCTTTTTGATCAGCTCATTAGCTGTTGTTATTTCCTGGAGATTCTTCTGAGGGGAATTCTTCTGCTTGGTCATTTTGGATAGTCCCTGGCGTGGTGAGGACCTGCAGGGCACTTCCCCTGTGCTGTGGTGTATAACTGGAGTTGGTGGGCG
>NW_024421628.1:0-6775 GCF_014898765.1 Herpailurus yagouaroundi | reverse complement strand
AATTTAGTAGCCTAATACTATATCCATCTTGACTTTGGTGGTCTACTGCTTAGGATCTCACAAAGCTGCAATCAAGAATAAGTTGGCTGGGGCGCCTGGGTGGCTCGTTGGTTAAGCGACTGATTGGGCTCAGGTCATGATCTTGCAGTTTGTGAGTTCGAGCCCTGTGTCAGGCTCTGTGCTGACAGCTCAGAGCCTAGAGCCTGTTTCAGTTTCTATGTCTCCCCCTCTCTCTCCCCCTTCCCTGCTCACACTATGTGTCTCTCTGTCTCTCAATAATTAATAAACATTTAAAAAAATAAAAAAATAAAAAACAAGTTGGCTAACGCTAGGTTCTCATCTAAGACTAGGGGTCCTCTTCAAGTTCAGAACACTTCCAAGTCAGCAGGATTCAGATCCTTGCAGCTGCAGAACGCAGTGTGGTTGCTTCTTCACAGTCTGCATAAACCCCTGATGGCTGAGGAGTGTAGCCTTTCTTTAGACCCTCTTCCTCCCAAATATTCTCCAGACCCAAGACATGTCAGACTACATTGGAAAGAAGAAATTATTTTTTTTAATTTTTTAAATGTTTTATTTATTTTTGAGACATAGACCCAGAGCATGAGCAGGGGAGGGGCAGAAAGAGAGGGAGACACAGGATCTGAAGCAGGCTCCAGGCTCCGAGCTGTCAGCACAGAGCCCAACATGGGACTCAAACTCACAAACCGTGAGATCATGACCTGAGCCCAAGTCTGACTGAGCCACTCAGGCGCCCCAGAATAAATTATTTACTCAAGGCTTAGGTTGCTCTCAAAAAGAATTATGGAAAGAAAGAAAAAAATATATAACTTTACTTGCAATAGAAGGGAAGTAGATGACCATCCTGTATCTTATGTTTTCTTGCTCATATCTATCTTCTGTTTAACATGTCCAATCTTTTTTTGTGTTCTCTAGTCCAGTATTTCACCCCTCTCCTACAGACATTCCAACTTGCCCCACCAAAGAAGGCTGTTTGACCCCTCCCAGAGCCCTTTTGCCGTATAAGAACCTGGTTGCCTTATGTCGGGGCTAGATGCAAACAGAGGCTCCCCAAAGGCTGTTGGTGAATACTTAAATTTCAGTTCATTTTCCCATGATTAGTTGTGGCTGGTTTTCTCCATATTTTAGTTAAGAAATAGGCACATTTATCTAAGACATGAGTCAGCATACCATTTTTCTTTAAAGGGCTGCACAGTAAACACTTCGTCTTTGCAGACTGTATGATCTTTGTACTATATTCTAATAAAATTTTATTTATTAAAACAGGAGATAGGCAAGCATAGTTTAATGACCCCTCACCAAAGCATTACTTTTCAGTAACATAGACTAATATCATATTCTAATATGCTATCTCTCCTGTAGACACAACTTTTTCTAATCCTTTGCCCCTGCATACCTTCTCAAAACATAAGCAAAATGAAAATGAAGCACTATTGGCAGTAGACTTCTTCAGACCTAACTGATACTGTGCACCTTACCCCCATGACCTCTTTTGGACCCGCTCCTTCCAACACACTCTTAGCAGGAGTCCATCCAAAGGGGCACCACAAAGGTAGCGTTGTGCAAGCAGCTTTGTCAGGGGTCAGCACAAACCCAGAGGGGAAGAAAACCACACACACCAGTTTGACTGTGGCCCCAGCAGTGGGCTGTGGGCAGATATCTGGTCTGACTACAGGCCCTGCACACCAATGAAAACAAAGACAGGGGTGCCTGGGTGGCTCAGCTGGTTAAGTGTCCAACTCGTGATTTTGGCTTAGGTCATTATCTCATGGTTTGTGAGTTCAAGGCAATGCACAGCCTGTTTGGGATTCTCTTTCTCCCTCTCTTCTCTGCCTCCTCTCTCTCTCTCTCTCTCTCTCAATAAACTTAAAATAACAATAATAATAATAATAAACATAAAGGAAGTAATCAATAGTAATACAATAGTAGTAGAGGACTTTAACACCCCACATACATAGATAGATCATCCAAACAGAAAATAAAAAAAGAAACAGTGGCTTTGAATGACACATTGACCCAGATGAATCTAACAGATATATTCAGAACATATCATCCTAAAACAGCACATACACATTCTTTTCAAGTGCACATGGAACATTCTCCAGAATAGATCACATATTAGGTCACAAAACAAGTCTCAACACAGTTAAAGATTAAATGCATACCATGCATCTTTTCCAATCACAATGCTATGAAAATAGCACATGAAAATAATCTGTAAAACACAAATACATGGAGGATAAATGAAATTCTACTAAACAATGAATAGGTCAACCAAAACCTCAAAGAGGACATAAAAAATACATGGAGATGAATGAAAATGAAAACACAATGGTCCAAAATCATTGGGATGCAGCAAAAGCCATTCAGAGAGGGAAGTTTATTGCAATATAGACCTACCTCAAGAAGCAAGAAAATCTCAAATAAACAATCTAGTCTTACACCTAAAGGGGCTAGAAAAAGAAGAACAAACAAAATATAAAACCAGCAGAAGGAAGAAAATAATAAAGATTACAGCTGAAATAAATGAAAAAAAAAAAAAATAAAAAAATAAAAACAATAGAACCGACCAATGAAACCAGGAGCTCGTTGTTTAAAAAGATTTTTAAAAAATTAGTAAACCTCTAGTCAGACTCATTAAAAAGAGAGAATATGAGAAAGAGAATTCAAATCAACAAAATCACAAATGAAAGACGAGAAAGAAGAACTGGCACCACAGAAACAAAGGATTATAAAAGAATAGTATCAAAAGTTACATGCCAGCAAATTGGAAAACCTAGAAGAAATGGATAAATTCCTATAAACATATAACCTCCCAAAACTAAATCAGGAAGAAATAGAAAATTTGAACAAACCAATACCTGCAATGAAATTAAATCAGTAATCAAAGAACTGCCAAAAACCAAAAGTCCAGGACCAAATGGTTTCACAGGTGAATTCTACCAAACATTTAAAGAAGAGTTAATACCTATTCTTCTCAAACTATTTCAAAAACCAGAAGAGGAAGGAAAGCTTCCAAATTCATTCTATGAGTCCAGCACTACCCTGATACTAAAACCAGATAAAGACAACACAAAAAAAGAGAACTACAAGCTAATATCTCTGATGAACATAGATGCAAAAATACTCAACAAAATATTAGCAAATCAAATCCAACAGTACATTAAAAAAATCATTTACCATAATCAAGTGGGATTTATTCCTCAGACGCAAGGTGGTTCAATATTCACAAATCAATCAGTGTGACTGATACATCACATCAACAAGAGGAAGCATAAAAACCATATGATCCTTTCAATAGATGCAGAGAATGTATTTGACAAAATAACATCCATTCATGATAAAAGCTCTCAAGAAAGTAGCTTTAGAGAAAACATACCTTAACAAAATAAGGTATCATGTTAAATACTTAACATAATAAACCCATAGCTAACATCATACTCAATGGGGAAACAACAGAGCTTTTCCCTAAGATCAGTAACAAGACAAGGATGTCCATTCTCACCACTTTTGTTTTCACTGGAAGTCCTAGCTAGAGAAACCAGACGAGACGAAGAAATAAAAGCCACCCAGATTGGAAAGAAAGAAGTAAAACTTTCACTATTTGCAGATAATATGACACTATATATAGAAAACCCTAAAGACTCCACCAAAAAACTACTAGAACTGATAAAGGAATTTAGTGAGTTCACAGAATGCAAAATCAATGTACAGAAATATACTTCATTTCTATGAACTAATAATGAATCAGCAGAAAGAGAAAATAGGAAAACAGTCCCATTTACAAATACACCAAAAATAATAAAATACTTAGGAATAAACTTAACCAAGGAGATGAAAGATCTGTACTCTGAAAACTATAAACATTGATGAAAGAAACTGAAGATGACACAAACAAATGGAAAGATATTCCATGCTCGTGGATTGGGAGAATATCATTAAAATGTCTACACCTCCCAAAGCAATCTACACATTTAATGCAATCCCTATGAAAATACCAACAGCATTTTTCACAGAACTAGAACAAATAATCCTAAAATGTATATGGAACCATGAAAGGCCCCCAAATAGCCAAAGCAATCTTGAAAAAGAACAAAGCTGGAGATATCACAATCCCAGATTTCTAGTTATACTATAAATCTATAGTAATCAAAACAGTATGGTACTGGCACAAAAACACACACATTGATCAATGGAACAGAATAGAGAGCCCAGAAATAAACTCACAATTGTATGGTCAATTAATCTTAGACAAAGGAGACAAGAATATGCCAAGGGAAAGACAGTTTCTTCAACAAATGATGTGAAAACTGGACAACTATTTGCAAAAGAATGAAACCAGACCATGCTCTTATGCCATACAGAAAAATAAACTTAAAATGGATTAAAGACCTAAATATGAGACCTGAAACCATAAAAACCCTAGAAGAGTGCAGAGGCAGTAAATTCTCAGACACTGGCCCTGGCAACATTTTTCTAGGTATGTCTCCTAAGACAAGAAAAACAAAAGTAAAAATAAACTATTGAGACTACATCAAAATTAAAAGCTTCTGTACAGCAAAGGAAACAACCAACAAAACTAAAAGACAACCTACTGAATGAGAGAAGATATTTGCAAATGACATATCTGACAAATGGTTAATAACCAAAATATATAAAGAACTTATACCACACCCACCCACCCCACACACACACACTAATCCAATTAAAAATGGGGATAAGACATGAACAGGCATTTCTCCAAAAAAGACACCCAGAGGGTCAACAGACACATGAAAAGATACTCAACATCACTCATCATGAGAGAAATGCAAATAAAAACCACAATGAGATAACACCTCACACCCATCAGAATGGCTAAAATAAAAAACACAAGAAACAACAAGTATTGTAAGTATGTGGACAAAGAGAAAAGCATTGTTGGTGGGAATGCAAATTGGTACAGCCACTGTGGAAAACAGTATGGAGGTTTCCCAAAAACTTAAAAATAGATTTACCATATGATCCAGTAATTCCACTACTGGATATTTAACCAAATAATATGAAAACACTAATTTGGAAAGATATATGCCCACCTATGTTTATTGCAGCATTTTTACAGTAACCAAATTATGGAAACAACACAAGTGCCTATTGATAGATGACTGGATAAAGAAGATGTGCTACACATATAGAATGGAATATTACTCAGCCATAAAAAGAATGAAATCTTGCCATTTGCAACAACACGGATGGATCTAGACGGTATAATGCTAAGTGAAATAAGTTAGAGAAAGACGAATACCATATGATTTCATTCATATATGGAATTTAAGAAACAAAACAAATTAAAAAAGAAAAAAAGAGACAAATGGAAGAACAGACTATTAACTATAGAGAACAAACTGATGGTTACCAGAGGAGGTAGGTAGGCAGATGGGTGAAATAGGTGAAAGGGATTAAGAGTGCATTTATCATGAGCACTGAGTAATGTATAGAATTGTTAATCACTATATTGTACACCTGAAACTAACATAACCCTGAATGTTAACTACACTTATTTTTAAAAATTCTACCAAAAAAAATGAAGTACTATCATTATACTAAGAAGGACTTGATTATTTCATAGATCTGGCTCTCATCCCAAAGCCTCCATTTATATTTATTTGTTTTATGGTCCTGTTTCCAGTTCATTCCATCATGCAGACAAAAAATATCCATCAAGTTCTTATGATGTGACTATCATTATGGTGACCTTTGAGAATTAAATAGAGAAGTATAGCATATATCATCTTTCCTCAGTGAGTTTATAAATGAATTGTGGAGATACACACACAAATTAAATGACAATACAAAACTATAATTCAAGAAGTATGACAAAGCAATATTGGATTAGATGTCTACTTAGTGGCACAGAAGATAAATGCAGTGTTCAGAGGAAGGCTATTTACACTATCAGAGAAGGCTAGGGAGAAAGGACTTTACCTGGGACACAAATTATTAATACAATTTAGATAAACAGCTTATGCATTTTTCCAATAAATTTGAGGAACCTATAAACTCACAACCTAAGCAAAAATTCAGAGCAAAAAATGCATGTACATATTCAGACAACAGTAAGCAAACTCAGTTGAAAACAGAGTTTGGGGGCACCTGGGTGGCTCAGTCGGTTGAGCGTCTGACTTCAGCTCGGATCATGATCTCACACTCTGTGAGTTTGAGCCCCGCGTCAGGCTCTGTGCTGACAGCTCAGAGCCCGGGGCCTGTTTCAGATTCTGGGTCTCCCTCTCTCTCTGACCCTCCCCCGTTCATGCTCTGTCTCTCTCTGTCTCAAAAATAAATAAAACGTTAAAAAAAATTTTTTTAAAAAAAGAGTTTGTAGGTATAGCACAGCAGCACTTTCTACAATTATTTTTATTCCCAACTAAAATGGGAAACTGAGAAATTATTTTAACTAACTCAGTGGTGGAACTTGCTTCAGACAGGATTAAGACTATATTATTATTTTAATTATATTATTATTATTATATTATATATTATATATTATATAAATAATATATATTACATGTATTATATATATTACATATATAATTATATTATTAATTATTAATTATAATTATTATTATATTATTATTTCATTATTATCATGATTAGATATTAGATATAATATCTAGATATTTCTAGATCAGTGATCACACATGTGTGTATGTAGTGAGTGTGATGTGTGTGTGTAGATGTGTAAAGAGATTTTATGTCTTTTGTTCATTTTGGGAAAAAC
>NW_024421627.1:0-6439 GCF_014898765.1 Herpailurus yagouaroundi | reverse complement strand
CAGCGCAGAAACAAACCCACAATTATATGGTCAAACTAACCTTTGACGAGTGAATCAAGAATATGTAATGGGGATAAGACAGTCTCTTCAACAAACAGTTTTGGGAAAACTGGACAGCTACATGCAAAAGAATGAATCTGGACCACTTTCTTACACCATACACAAAAATAAACGCCAAATGGATTAAAATCCTAAATGTGAGACCTAAAATCATAAAAATCCTACAAGAGAGCACAGACAGTAACTTCTCTGACACTGGATGTGGCAACAACATTGTTCTAGATATGTTTCCTTTAACAAGGGAAACAAAAGCAAAAATAAACTATTGGAACTACTTCAAAATAAAAAGTTTCTGCACAGCAAAGGAAACCATCAACAAAACTAAAAGACAACCTACAGAATGGGAGAAGATATTTGCAAATGACATGTCCAATAAAGGATTAATATCCTAAATATATAAAGAATATGTAAAACTCAACACCTCAAAAATGAATAATCCAACTGAAGAATGGGCAGAAGTCATGAATGGACATTTTTCCAGAGAAGACACACAGATGGTTGACAGATACATGAATGGTGCTCAACGTCACTCATAATCAGGGAAATATAAATCAAAACCACAATGAGATATCACCTCACACCTGTCAGAATGGCTAAAATCAAAAGCACAAGAAACAAAAGGGTTGATGAGGACTGGGGGGAAAAAAAAGGAACCCTTCTATACTCTTGGTGGAAATACAAACTGGTACAGCTACTGTGGAAAGCAGTGTAGAGTTCTTCAAAATACTTAAAAATCAAATTACCGCATGATTCAGTAATTCTACTAGAGTATTTACCCAAATAAAATGAAAATACTTATTTGAAAAGATATATGTCCCCTTATGTTTATTGCAGCATTATTTACAATAGGCAAATTATAGAAGCAGCCAAGCATCCCTTGATAGATGAATGGATAAGGAAAATGTGACATATGTACACAACAAAATATTACTGAGCCATAAAAAAGAATGAAATCTTGCCATTTGCAACAACGTGGATGGATCCAGAGGACATAATGATAAGTGAAATAAGTCAGAGAAGCACAAATACCATATGATTTCACTCATATGTGAAATTGAAGAAAAAAAACAAATGAACAAAGACCGGAAACTAGTATAATACTGCAACTGTATAACTGTATAACTCTCAACTCTGCAGTGAACCAAAACTGTTCTGAGAAAAATAAAGTTTTAAAAAATAAAACACAAAATAAAATAGAATTTTTCTTTTGAAACATATCTGTTAGCACCAAAAACGTTCTAAATTGTTGCCTTAAAATAACATAAAATATACAAACCAAACTTTTTAAAATCAGTTATCACAGAGATATTTTTATTACCAGACAATTCAGTCAGCATCTCAGTCTCAATCTAAGAACCAACTAGGTTTTTACAAATCTGATGGACTATCTTCAATCTTGACTCTTCAAAGTCAACTACATAACAGAAAGATTCCCAGTTTTCCCAAGATTGCACCCACCCCATCCTACCCTCAGGTCATGACCTTACATTAATCCATAATTTTTAAAAGACTTTCAATGAGCTGGTGGTCTTGGCTATGCTGAAAATATCTGATAACTTACTGAGTGCTAGACTTGAATGTAGTATATGTTTAATACGCAGTCACTCCACCTCATTTTTATCTTATTTTCATTATTAAATTAAGTTGCCTGGCTTGATGATTTTGTCTAAGATTTCTGTGAGTCTCATGGAACAATTTCAAGATTATACATTAGGCAGAGTTTTAGCTTCAAGAAATATACACACAAAAAAAGCATTGGATTTTCCCTTTCAGGGATATTATTTAGGTTCAGAAGGAGCAGAGGTGGGCTAGGAAAGAAGCCTTTTTAAGATTCATTCCTTTTGTGATGGGTCAAAAGGATGTATAGAGACTAAGTCAGAACTGAGAAAAGCAGTTCATCCTGTCCTGTTTCTGCCATTAAATGTATCAGAGTGACCAAAAAGATGTCATTCAGCACTATTAACTTCCCCAGGAAGTATTAAATAGATCTTTGAATGTCATATCTCAGTACACCAGGATATAAAGAAATGAATGAAACATAACTTAGGAAACAGATGCTGCTGGATGAGTGAGAGAATATGATAAAATCAGAGGAAGACAGAATCACAGTCGTGGACCACATTTGCCCCAAAATCTCATGAGTAAAATAGAGCATCTCTGATACTGGATTTCTTACAATTGCAACAAGTAGAAAAGGTTTTTTTAAATCTCTGCCTCACCAGAGGCTTACATTTCAGATGAAGATCTCGTTACCTTGTAATGTATCCTCTCCACCCTTATTCCCTACAAAACAACACCAAGAGAATATAAATGATCTACATGTAGTACTGTGCACTTTATTTGGCACTTTAAGCACAGATTAATCTTCATAAACCACACAGATGGTTATTACATAAACAAAAACAGTATATGCAGATTTGATTACCCTTGCCTCCACTTTCTTTTATTGATTACCTCTGATCAATTATTACCAACCTTAAATGGATAAACTGTTCTCTACGTGCCACATAAAAATATCAGATAAATATCAAAGAAGAGACACAATTTAAGCAAACATCCGAGTCACAGAGAAAAGCCCAATAAGTGTTATAGGCATGAGTGATGGACACAGGGGAAAGGCAGGGCCGGGGGCAGAATTGCAGTAATGAGACAGGGAAGCAAAAACCAAGCTGCTAAAGGGAACATGGTACAGCAGTTCATGACTCAAAAGAATAATACCTCAGGCGTCCCTGTAACATAATCAGCATCCTGACCTCCTTATGATCTATCTAACCATCTCAACATCAAAAATTTTCCAGCTGTATCTTTCCACTTTCATCTTTCACCAGCATGTTCTCAATCCCAAATTGTCACAGAAGGAAATACACAAAACCTCTTTCTTGAAATGAAACCTCTTTATTTGTTGTGATAACTCCAGAGCCAAAAATAGTGCCAGACACACAGTGCCTGTGTTGATGAGGCACACAGTGCCTCAATATCTGTGTTGAATGAATGATTTATGACTCACTCAAGCATCCATATAGTATGTGCATCCTACAGTCAATCATATGCAAATCTATTTTAAATGGAGATATGAATAGGGTAGCTTATGTGGATGACAATGTTAACAATACCTTTCATTGAGGGACTTACAATCTAGATGGAGGGAAGTATAATCCTATAACAAGATAAACCATGCAACTCAGCATGTGATATCTGTTGTAATAAATAGTATGCCCTTTATATATTTATAGGAGAAAACCATCACAAATAGATACATCTATGGAGGAAATCTTTATGAAAAAAATAATAATAGCAATAGTTATTCAGTTTTTAAGCAAGCACTTAACGTATATTATCTAATTCAAAACATTTTTAACTACCTTATGGAGTATGTATTCTTAGTATGTCCATTACACTGATGAGAAAGTTAGGGGTCAGGTAAGTGAAGGAGATTTCCTCATGTCACATAGCTGGCAAATGTGGACCTGCCCCTGGAGCCCATGCTTTTAATGACTATGCTGTACATAAAGGAGTATAGACATATTTTTATTTTTATTAATAATGATTATAGGTTCTAATACATATTGAGTGCTTCCCCATGTGTAAGGTCCTGCACTTAATGCTTTACATAGATTATTTAATCCACACAATTTTACAAGACAGGCTCAATCATGATTTCCACTTACTAGAGGAAGCAACTGAAAGTTAGAAAAGTTCAGTAATCTGCCCAAGTTTCATAGGCAGTGATGAAACCAGGTACTAGGTGAGCCAGACTACCTCGAGAGCCTACACACCTAACCACTATACAATAGAGACCAGTCTTTTGTGGTAGGCAGCTTTAGAGATTAAACTGTGAAGGGGCAAAGAATATAGTACTATGTGAGCAGTTAAACCAAATGTATTTTCTATCCCTTTAAAGAAATGTGAACTCTCTAAAACTTCTGTTTGAATGGATACTGTCCCCTGAAATTGAAAGAAAATGATTTTCAGCTGTTCAACAGAGATCTATTTGATATGGATTAATTATGGTAAAGAGATTGTCACTGTATATAGGTCTGAAATCTGGTCCAGGGCAGTAAGCACAAGTTTCTTCATAGAGTAATTGTAAGGTACATGTCAGCTAAAGAAATAAATGTTCCTCTCATGACATGTACAAGCACAGTCATATCAAAAATAAAATATTACAGTGAGGAGACCAAATTACACTGTCTGATCAGCATAGAAAGTGCATTAAAAGGTTTTGCTCTTGTGTAGTATGTCTTGTACCATTGATAAAATCACTAACTCACAAAGCCTCTCTCCCTCGTTTGTCTCATCTGTCAATGAAGATAATAATACCTACGCCTCAGAGTTGATGCTAGGATTTAAATGAGATAATATTTCTTAGGTGCTTCATACAGTACCTGGCACAGAGCAAACACCTGTAAATGGTATGTACCAATATGTATAATTGATATTATTATAATCCAACACAATCATTAGTGATAATAATCCTATAATCAATTATCATGCACATCACAAAAACAAGAGGTCCTACCATTTGAGGGAAGAAAGGCCGAAGAAAATGATTCCGATGGAATAGAGGGAATCACAGGCAGTATAAAGAGGTAAGAGAATAAAGGAATTTAATTCAGAAGAAAAGAAACAATCACCAGTTAAAAACAGTGTGAGATTTGGCCCATGGAAGGTAAATATGCACCTTGTGAAAGATTATTAGCATACAATATTTAAGGGAATATTCAGACACCAGCTGCAGATTCTTACTGCCACTCATGCAAGGAAGAACTAAATCATGATGGTGGGGAAGGATGTGCTGGTGTAGGGACAAGAGGTAAATGTACTTTATGCTCAATATTGCTGTTAATTTAAAACTACTAAAAAATACAAAGAGTCCAGATATTCAGATGTTATGCAAACCTTATTGGAGGATATACTTTTTTTTTTTAGCAGAGATGGTCAGGATTTTCTAAAAAAGATCAGGTGGAGAACCAAACAGCATTTAAAATCTTAGTATGTTCTTCCTCCTACCCACTACATATTCTAAAAAGTAATTTGTGATTTTGTATGATCTTAATCTATCTGTTTATTTAATGGAATTTTATGCCTTTTAGATTTTGCAAGTGTTCTTTTGAAGTCTATTCTTATAGGTCTTCCCATCTAATTTGGAAATTTTCAGACACTGATGCCTCAATATCTCAACACATCAATAAAGGATTACATATTATACCAAAGTAGCTGCAACTCTCAGTCTCTCCCATTAATTACTTGGTTTTATATGTACAGTGATCTGAGCTACAAGAAAAGTTTCTCCCAGATGCCTCTATCCATGTTATGAGGATGAGCCCAAACTGTCCCAGAGATTTTGACAAAACTCATAAAGCTTATATTTTGATTTTTCAGCCTCATCTTTCAAGGTTGATACAAAAGCAAAGAATTCTTGGTTCCTCCAGATAATAATATTGTATCTAACTCCTCTGTGAATCAGTAGCAATGGTTTAAGATAAGGGCTCCATAAGTCTTGTCAAACTCTCTAAGACAGTTTGGGTCCATTTCAATAATGAGGGAATGAGAAAATCTTGGAAGGAATGTAGAACATAGGTCTCCAGTCTTCAAAGACCTGACTAGCAAACAACAGTTGGGAGCACAAATAAAGCTTTTCAAGTCTACTTGATGCAGAAAAAGCACTTGGAAAAGTAAACACCCATTCACAATAAACACCTTCAACAAGGTAGGTTTACAGGGAACATATCCTAATAAAGGTGATATATGAGGGGACCTGGGTGGCTGAGTTGGTTAAGCAACTGACTTGATTTCCACTCAGGTCATGTTATCAATCGTGAGACTAAATCCCACGTTGGGCTCTGCACTAGGCATGGAGCCTGCTTAAGATACTTTCTCCTCCAGCCCCTCCCCCCATTCACAGGGTATCTCTCTTTCTCTCTCTCTTTCCCAAAAAAAAAAAAAAAATGATCACGTAACATCATCCTTGGTGGTGAAAACCTGAGTTTTTACCCTAGGGCCAGGAATAAGACAAGGATGTCCATTCTCACAACTTTTATTCAACATAATACTAGAAGTCCTAGCCACAGCAGCCAGACAAGAAGAAAAAAAAATAAAGACATCCAAATTGGTAAGGAGGAAGTAAAACTTTCACTACTTACACATGACATGATACTATATACAGAAAACGCTAAAGATCCCACCAAAAACTACTAGACCTGATAAATGAATTCAGTAAGGTCAAAGGATACAAAATTAATATACAGCAATTTGTTGCATTTCTATACACTAATAATGACGTAAGCAGAAAAGGAAACTAAGAAGACAATCCCAATGACAACTACACCAACAAGAATAAAATACCTAGGAATAAATTGAACCAAGGAGGTGAAAGACC
>NW_024421626.1:0-7911 GCF_014898765.1 Herpailurus yagouaroundi | reverse complement strand
GAACTGAGAGCAAACTGAGGGTTGATGGGGGGTGGGAGGGAGGAGAGTGTGGGTGATGGGTATTGAGGAGGGCACCTTTTGGGATGAGCACTGGGTGTTGTATGGAAACCAATTTGACAATAAATTCCATATATAAATAAAAAAATAAAAATAAAAAAAAATAAAAAAAAGAGTATTATGCTAAATGAAATAAGTCAGTCAGAGAAAGATAACTTTACTCCTATGTGGCAACAAAACAAATGACCATAGGGAGGAAAAAGAGAGAGGCAAACCAAGGAACAGACTCAACTATGAGAACAAACTAATGGTTACCAGAAGGGAGGTTGGGGTGATGGGTTAAATAGGTGATGAAGATTAAGGAGTACACTTGTGATGAGCACCAGGTGTTTCTTCACCTGAAAATAATATTACACTGTATGTTAACTAACTGGAATTTAAATAAAAACTTAAAAAGAAAAGCCTTGTGGAGTACACCCAGAACACTCTCCATTACAAAGACCTGCCATCCAGGGGAAATGGCTTTACCAGAGCATTATGCTAGCTGGAGAAAGAGTTTTGCTTTCACTTCAGTCCCTTCTACTTCCCAGTTTCACCTCAGAGAAAGAAATAAGCTGGAGAAAACTTCTGAACACTCCTAGCCAAACCCAATAATAGATTGATATTTAATCACGATTATAGGATGTTTCCCTTCCTTCATATATTGCCCTCACACCAACTGGGCTCTAATATAATAACAGTTACAGCTGAAAGAATGACCAGATGCAGACTTGCCATGAAGAAGAATACGTAGGAAAGCCCAAAGTCAAAATAGGAGACAATTAAAAAAAATAGAGGACTTTGCACCCTCTGACACTAATAGCTATAGTAAAGACAAAGCCTAGCCTGACTCCTGGTCAGATTAACATCAATCCTCACAGTAAAGTCCTATTTACCTCAGTTTCTAGTACCTGATGCAATATATCCAGCTTTCAACACATCATTACAAGGCATGCCAAAAGAAAAGAAAATACACAAACTGAAGACACAAAGGAAGCATCAGAACCAAACTCAGCTGTGATACATGTGTTGGAATTATCAAATAGGGAATTTAAAATACACATCATTCATAAGAAAAAGTGTCCAGTGGAAAAAGTGGACAACATGTAAGAAAGGGTGGATAATGTAAGTGAAAGGTGAAAATTCTAACAAAGAATTAAAATAAAATATTCAAAATAAAAACATTTCCAAATAAATAAAGAATGCTTTTCATGGGCTTATTATGAAATTGGGCACAATAAAAAAAAAACCCATGAGCTAAAAGATAGGGCAAAAGAAACTTGCCAGAATAAAATATGAAGAGAGGTAAAAAGAACCAAAACAAAACAAACAACAAATAGAAGAGCATATTTGAGAGCTGCATGGCAATTTCAAAATGTGGAACATAGGTGTAATTTGAATGCCAGAAGTAGAGAGAACATAGCATTAGAAAGATTCAAAATAAAAAAGGCCAAGAAGTTCCCAAAATTAATGGCATCCAATCAGATAACCAAGAACCTCAGAGAAGTGCCAGGAAGAGTAAATTCCAAAAAGCAGCTATACCTAGGTAGCTAGAGAAGCAGGGAGGAGGGGGTTCACACCTTACCTACAGAACAATAAGGAAAAGAATTATAGTAGGCTTCTTGTCAGAAACCATTCAAACAAGAAAAGAATAGAATAAAATATTTCAATTGTTGAAAAACAACAACTTCCCCACCAATAATTCTGTATTCAGCAAAATTACCCTTCAAAAGTGAAAGGGAAATAAACACTTTCACAGAAAAACAAATATAATTTAATTTATTGCCAGCAAACATGTTCTGCATGAAATATTAAACATTCTTCAAGAAGAAGAAAAATCATATAGTCAGAAACTAATATCTACATAACAAAAAGAATAGTGTCAGAGGAGGAATAAATGCAATTTTATTTTTAATTGTTCTAAAAGATAACTGGCTAAAGTAATAACAGTAATGATATATTAGGTATTTATAGCATATAGATAAGTATATATAAAAACAACAGTACCATAAGGATATAGCAAAGAAATCAAGAATACTCTGTTATAAGATAACTATACTACATGTAAAGTATGTTACTTGAAAATCTGGAGAAACTACTAGTTAAAAATAGGTGTAATTGGTATGCTAAGTGGGAGGTGAAATGGGATGATATAAAAGAGTCAATTGAAAAAGCAAAGTAGGTAAAAAGGAGGGAGGACATAAAAAAAATGTAAACAAAGAACAAATGAAATAGAAAAAAGTTGCAAACAATAGGTTGATATTAATCCATTTTTACCAATAATCACTTAGAGTGGACTAAAAATGGCATAACTATATGTTGACAAGAAACCCACGTTAAATATAACAATTCAAATATATTAAAATAAAGGAATAGAGAAACATATACAATGCTAATACTAATAAAATCAAAGTAGCTCTTACAATTTCACACAAAACAGACTTCAGAATGAGCAAATATATCAGGCATTAGGAAAGGCATTATGTAGGTTAAGATAACAGAGTCACTTCTGCACAAATATAAAATAATCCTTAATGTGGATGTACCTAACAATAACACATCAAAATGTATGAGACAAAACTTATAAAACCATAGTGTGAAATAGAAAAATCCACTATTATAGTTGGAGTCCTCAACACCCCTCTTTCAGTAATTGATAGATCCAACAGGCAGAAAATCAGTAGGGAAATAGTTGACCTAAAAGGCACTATCAATCAACTTGATCTAATGGCATTTATAGAAATATCCATCCAGCAGCAGCAGAATACACACTTTGCTCAAGCTCACACGAAATACCACCAAGACAGACCACATTGTGCTTCCTAAAATGCACCATAAGACATCTTAAAGGATAGAATTAATACAAAATGTTCTCACATTACAGTGGAATTAAACTGGACTTAGTAACAAAAAGATAGCCACAATATCCCTAAATACTTGCAAAGTAAATAGTATCTTATAATTTAACACATGGAAGGAAGACAAAGCCTCAAGATAAATTTAAAATATATTGTGAACTACATGAAAATGAAAATACAATTATCAAAATTTGTAGTTATTGAAGCAAATGTAGTGCTTATATGGAAATTATAGCGTTAAATGCATATATTATAAAAGAAGAAAGACGGAATACCAATAATATAAGCTTTTATCTTAGGAAAGTAGAGAAATTTATGCTTAAAGCAAAAGGAGAAAAGACAAAAATTAAAGCATAAATAAGTGGATTTGAAAACAATAGGGAAAATTAATGATGTCAAATGCTAGTTCTTAGAGAAGATCAATAAACTTAATTACTAATAGCCAGGCTAACCAAGAAAAATAGAGTATGATACAAATTTCCATATTAAAAATGAATGAGAGATCATCACTACTCATCCCATGAAAAGTAAAAGGCTAATAAAGAAAACTACAAGAAAAATTATACCCATGAATTTGATACATTAGATTAAATATACCAGTTATGTAAAATATTCCTGGGAAAAATAGATAATTGTTAAAGACCTATGTCTATTTAAGAAATTTCATCAATAGCTGATAAAGTTTCAAAAAAGAAAGTACTGGGCCCAGATGTTTTCACTGCTGAATATTTAAGAAAGAATTAATTCCAGTTTATCCAATGTCTTTCACAAAATATAAGTAGAAAGAACACCCTGTAACTCATTTTGTGAGACTAGTGTTACCCTAATTCCGAAACAAGATAAAGACATTTCAAGACAGCAAAAGTGCAGACCAGTATCTCTTATGAACATCCTCAACAAGTTAGACAATATTCCTCAAAAAAAAACATTAGCTGACAATATTTTTAAAAAGTAGAAAAAAGTATAAAAATAAATATACACCGTGACCAAGTGGGATCTATTCCAGGTATGCACGGGTATTTAAATGTTTGAAAAATCAAACTAATCCACCTCATCAACAGACTAGAGAATAAAACTCATATGAACATATCAATTAATGCAGAAAACCATTTGATACAAGCCAAAACCCATTCATGGTAAGAACTCTCAACATATTAGGAATCGAGGGGAACTCTATCATTTGGTTAGGAATATCTATAAAAAAGTAAAAAAGAGCAACCTCCCTCCTCCACCCCTGAAACAAACAAAAAAAACCCTAAAGCTAACCTCATACTTATTGATAAGAAAGTGGAATATTTCCCACTAAGAACATGAGCAAAACAGGGATATCCTTCTTTCCTCTTGCTGCTCCTACTCAATATCATACCAAAAATTCTTATAGATTAGTCTATGGGCTAAAAAAAATACTATAAAAATACAACAGACTGGGTGGCTTAAACAATAAACATTTATTCCTTTTCACAGTTCTGGAAACTGGAAGTCTAAGATCAGAGTGGGGTTCTAGTGAAAACCCTCTTCCCGGCTCATGGATGGCACATTCTCAACTGTGTCCTCACATGGCAGAGACAGAGCTAGCAAGCTCTTCGGTGTCTGTTCTTGTAAGAATACATATTCCTATTGAATTAGGGCCCCAGTTAACCTTAATTGTGTAGCCTTAATTAAGGGCCCCATTTATAACCAAAGCCATACTAGAGGTCAGAGCTTCAATATATGAATTTGGTTGGGGTACACAAACATTCAGTCTGTAACACCTGAGTAGTACAGTAAAACAAAAACTGCAAATAAAAGGTACATGTTGGAAAATGGTATTAAAAAGCAATATTTTAGCATAAGGTGTATTCTTTGCTACTAGTGTCTGATTACTTCTAGGCTCCTTTAGCTGACAGAACCAGAAAATACATGTGTGTATACTAACCTGTGTGTATACATATATCTATATGTATTTCTCTATGTAACCATCTCTATATTAAGCTGAGCATGACTTCATATTGTCTTCAACTCTAATCATATGGGTCTTTCTAGCCTCCTCTCCTTATTTCTAATTTCTCACTCAGCAGTGAGATACCTGATTCTTTTCATTCACCAACAATTTACTTAATCTTTGTTAATTTCTAAATATTTCATTTTTATGGTAACTGCAAATATATCATTACATAGGCAGGGAGTGGGAATTCTAGCTCCATTTAGATTTTGTCTCATATAAAACATTTTATTTTGCTTAATAGAAAGGGTAATTACACTTCTTTCAAAAAAATCATATGCATTAACTTGTATTACCCTCATTTCCTATAAATGTTTCTTTCACTTTGTGTTTGTTCAGTCCTTTGATTTGGCAACATGGAAAGCAGTGAGGAGTCACTGAGTTTTCTGGCAAATACTGCTGATTGTCGTCTAAAGAGTCCTGCAGGGACAAAGAAAGCATCTCTCTCTCTCTCTCTCTCTCTCTCTCTCTCTCTCTCTCTCTCTTTCCTGATCTTGTGTGCTATGCCTAGAACACTCCACATTTATTACCAGAAAATATTCAGTACACCAAATGGGTGAAATGGAAAGGAGAATGAGGAGGGAAGCTGAGAAGACTGATCACCATGACCACAAAATTTGTTTTCAGCAGCTTCCAACTTCTGCATTCTGTATCACCCTCTCCAATCCTAATGAAATACCATTGTCTTGTCTATATCAGTTTCTTTTTCCTAAACTCACCCATCCTGCAACTCTCCAGATAAGAAGCTATTTGCACTTCCTCATTTTGGCAGATAGTGTTAGATAATGTCTTCTAATGACTGCATTAAAAGGAACCCTACAGGGTAGTTAGTAATCGGGATAAAATATACAATACTGCAGTAACAAACCACCCACAAGTCTCAGTGACTCAATAGTATAAAAGTTTATTTCTCATTCAAGCCAGTCTGAAGTATGATATCCTCCATCTTGAAACTATTCCATGTGAAACATGGCCTCCAAGATCACTGTGCTAAAAACATAAAAGGGCTAAGAATCATGGAAGATCTTTTTAAGAACCAGGCCTAGAAGGGGCTTCTATCACTTCAACCCAGTTAGATAATCCTAGCATAACTACAGTAAGACTAGGAAATGTATATGTTCTATGTCTGGAAGGTGGCAACATGTGTTAAACACATTGTTTGCATCAGCCACAACTGCCAGGAACCAAGAGTTTGAGTTTTTACTATCAAACTGCTATATATTATCATGGAGCATTCAGAGCTCTAATTTTGAAATGTATTTACTCATTGATTCATTTTACCATCTTACAATGACCAGGCAGAGATCTCTGCAAAAATCCAAACTGCAAAGGTAGATAGGACATGGTCCTTGTTTTGCAGGAGTTGGCTAGTAGGAAAAATTTTAAGTGAAGTAAATCTTACAACAGAAATATGTTCAGTGTATCTTGGGATCACAGAGGAAGGTGTAACCAACATTCACTGGGGGAACGCAGGACTAACTTCACAGGAGAGGAATTGGCAGTATCTTCAAAAATAATTGAGCATCTTCCCAAAATATAAGGCCACCTTCAGCGTTTCATATACATAGAAGGGTATGTACAAAGGGTTAGATCCTAAAGTATGGTATATGTAGAAATCAGGAAATAATATAGCCTGATGTGGATCTAGAATGTTCAAGGGCTCGTGTGCAGTGGTGATGTGTGTGTGTGCACATGTGTGTATAAGTTGAAGATATTATGACACTTCTTTCCTAAATACTTCATTAGGCACTTCCTGAAAATAAAGTCATTCACTTATTAAGCCAAATACCATTATTATACCTTAAAAACAATTATCCAATACAAGTTAAAACTAACTTTTTCCAAATTTCTTCCATTTTCCAAATGGAAAAAAAAAGTAGTTTACTTTCAAACCAGGATCTAGTCAAGTTTTGTGCATTGCCTTCTGTTGTCATGTCTCTCTAATCTCATTTAATATGCAATAATTACCTCACTTCCTTTTTATTAAGGGCCTTGGCTTTTTAATAAAACCATTACATGTATACACCATATTTTGCTTATCCATTCATCCATCAGTGGGCTTCTAGGATATTTTAATGTTTTACCTATTGTAAATAAGGCTGCCATAAACACGGATGTACAAATATCTCTGTGAAACCCTATTTGCAACTCTTTTGAGTATACATCAATGAGTGGAATTATTGGTCACATGATAATTCTATTTTTCATTTTTTGGGAAATTACTATGTTTTCCATAGCAGCTGTACCATTTTACATTTCTACCAACAGTGGACATGGGTTGCAATTTCTCCATAACCTCACCAATACTTGTTATTTATTTATTATTTTATGTTAGCCAATCTAACAGGCATGACATAGTACCTCCCTGTAGTTTTAATTTACATTTTTATAATTATTAATGATGACCATATGTTCATTGACTATTGGCCATTTGTATATCTTCTTTGGAGAAATATCTACAATTTTTTTTCTTATTTTTGAATTGGGTTGTTTAGTTTTTGTTGTTTTTTAGTTTTAGGAGTTCTCTTTATATCCTGGATTGTAATCTCCTATCAGATGTATGATTTGAAAATATTTTCACCCACTCTGTGCATCATCTTTATTCTGTTGATAGGAGTTTTTGATGCAAAATTTTATTAATTACCTTAAAGTTCAATTTTTTTTACTTTATCTTTTGTACCTGTGCCTATCAAGAAATTATTGTCAAACCCAATGTCATGAAGATTTTTTTTAACATTTTTATTGTTTTAAGTTAACATTTAGAGTTTGACCCATTTTGACTTCTTATGTAACATTAGATAGTAGTCCAGCTTCATTCATGGGTACACAGTTTCCCAGCACCATTTGTTGAAAAGACTGGCCATTCACCATCAAATGGTGTTGGTGACATTGTCAAAATTCACTTGTTGATATGTACAAGGGTTTATTTCTGCACTCTCTATTCCATTGATCTATATGCCTGTTTTTGTGCCAGTACCACACTATTTTTATCATGTTAGCTTTGTAGTAAGTTTTGAAAAAAGGAAGTATGTGGCA
>NW_024421625.1:0-3380 GCF_014898765.1 Herpailurus yagouaroundi | reverse complement strand
AGATGTGGCCTTTCCTTTTTTTTTTTTTTTTAACGTTTACTTATTATTTTGAGAGAGAGAGAGAGAGAGAGAGAGAGAGAGACAGTGTGAGTGGGTGAGGGGTAGGGAGAGAGGGAGACACTGAATCCGAAGCAGGCTCCAGGCTCCGAGCTGTCAGCACCGAGCCTGATGTGGGGCTCGAACCCACGAACTGCGAGATCATGACCTGAGCAGAAGCTGGACACTCAACCGACTGAGCCACCCAGGCGCCGCTGGCCTTTCCTTTTAAAGAGACCACTGGGTAACCGTGCATGGGACTCTGCCTTTCCCGGGCCTACAGAATAAATGTTTGCATGAGCTGATGTCTCCAAGTCTTTCCAGCTCTGAAGTCCTGTGACTGAAACTAAAGTCTCCCTGGGCTTCTCATTCCAGTTTTGGCTCAGCACCAGGACTTGTGACCAGCGATGAGGTCAGTCTTGTAGATTTCAGGACAAACAAGGGCTCTGTCTATGCAGCTGGTGCGCATTTCCTGTGCCCAGAGCTCTGCCCTTGTGTGTGGTGCAGCCGGCTGTCACCATGTTCGTGGCGTCACCTGCCCCTGCCAGCCTTTCATCCTCTGGGCTCCCGGAGCATCCCTAGAGCTTGGCCAGGACAAAGGCGGCACAGCAGGTTGGGGAGGGTGGGTGGATGACAGGGGGCCTATGGCAGGTTGGCAGGGCAGTAAGGACACCCTGATGATCCTTGGCTCAATGGCCTAGGCTTCCGCTTTCCTTTCCTGTGTCCGCATATGTTTATAGATTTTGGAATGAGTCAGACCTGGCTGTGAATTCCCTCCTTGCCACTTACTTGTGGCAAGGCATTTGGCCTAGTTTGCTTGGTTTTTACTCGTTATTTCATTTGCTCACTAGCTCAATTTGCTTACTGATCCATCCACTTATGTATTATTTGATAAATGTTTAAGAATGCCTACTGTGTGCCCACACAATGCAAGGGACCCGGTGTTCCACAAGCTGACTTTGTCACTGCCTTCATGATCCACAACACTGCTAGCCTGTGGGTTCAATGGCAGAGCCACTAACACTCGGCTATGGAGCATTTGAAATCTGGCTGGTGTGACCAAGGAAAAATTTCAATTTTATTTAATTTTTATTAATTTAAATTTAAAAACAGATACTTGAGAGCACCAGGGTGGCTCAGTCGGTTGAGCATCCGACTTCGGCTCAGGTCATGATCTCGCAGCTTGTGAGTTCAAGCCCCACATCGGGTTGTGTGCCAACAGCTCAGAGCCCGGAGCCTGCTTCAGATTCCGTGTCTCCCTCTCTCTCTGCCCCTCCCCTGCTCACGCTCTGTCTCTCCTTCAAAAATAAATAAACGTTAAAAAAATTAAAAATAAATAAATAAAAGCAGATACCCGGTTCTCTCTTAAGTATGCTTGAAATAACGGGAATGTGAAGCCTCTTTTCAACTGTAAATTTTGTGAAAACTAAATACAGATCAAATATTTCGCATCTAAGTCATGATGCGCTGGACATGTATAAAAACACATTGAATTTCAGAGTGTTAGTAAGAAGTAGGAATGAAAAAGATTCCTCTAATAAATGTTTCAATATTGATGACCTGTTGGAAATAACCATTTTGGATATACATAGAGTTCAATAAAAATAATGACCGGGGCGCCTGGGTGGCGCAGTCGGTTAAGCGTCCGACTTCAGCCAGGTCACGATCTCACGGCCCGGGAGTTCAAGCCCCGCGTCGGGCTCTGGGCTGATGGCTCGGAGCCTGGAGCCTGTTTCCGATTCTGTGTCTCCCTCTCTCTCTGCCCCTCCCCCATTCATGCTCTGTCTCTCTCTGTCCCAAAAATAAATAAACGTTGAATAAATAAATAAATAAATAAAATGACCAAAATGAATTTCATCTATTTATTTCTCCTTTCTTTTTTTTTTTAATTTTTTTTTATTAACGTTTATTTATTTTTGAGACAGAGAGAGACAGAGCATGAACGGGGGAGGGTCAGAGAGAGGGAGACACAGAATCCGAAACAGGCTCTGGGCTCTGAGCTGTCAGCACAGAGCCTGACGCGGGGCTCGAACTCACAGACTGTGGGATCATGACCTGAGCCAAAGTCGGACACCCAACCGACTGCGCCACCCAGGCGCCCCTCTTTCTCCTTTCTAAATGTGGCCCCTGGAAACTTAAAATCACATATGTGCTTCACATGGTCTCTCTGTTCGACAGGGCTGTGTCAGGCAATTAAATGAGCAACTACGATGTAAACTCACAGGATTGTGGCCAGCGTTAAATGAGATGCTGCGTATAAAGTGTGTAGTTCAGAGGAAGCACGCAGTCTGTGTTAGCCATGCCTGAACTTCAGACATCAGGCGGTACGCCATATCACTGCGTTCCCTCACCTGGACAAGTGGTGCCGGTCTTAGGGCCAACTTTAGGTTCCCTTTGCTGACAGTGACTTTTTCCCCAGGAGTCTCGTGGGACTTTTATGCAAACAGGGCCTTCCATGTCCCACCTCTTGTCCTTAGGACACTGCCAGATCTATGTTACAACAGGGGTCCAGGGACCCCTCTGGGCCCCGCTGGATGTCATCTCTGTTTTCCTTCTTCTTCCTCCTCCTCCTCATCAGTACACACTCTGCCCTACTTCAAACTCTGACCCATACTCTAGGACTTTCTAAGACACTTTTGGATTCCACAGATTGGTAAAATTCCCCCACAATTTTGAGGACCTAACACAGGATTGTTTTCTCTATTTGTTCGCTTGCTTTTGAAAATAATAGGGTCACTAAATTTTTTTAAACATTTTTTTAAGTTTATTTATTTTATTTTGAGAGAGAGAGCACAAGCAGGGGAGGAGAAGAGTGCGGGGCAGGGTGGGGGGGAGATAATCGCAAGCGGGCTCCACACCACCAGCACAGAGCCCGATGCAGGGCTTGAACTCACAAACCGTTGAGATCATGACCTGAGCCAAAACCAAGATTCAGATGCCCAACCAACTGAGCCACCCAGGGGTCCCTAAAATTACCAAAAAAAAGAAAAAAATTACTATCTCCTATCACCGTATTTCATAAGAGAAAGAACACTTTTTATTTATTTATTTATTTTTATTTATTTATTTTTTTAACGTTTATTTATTTTTGAGACAGAGAGAGACAGAGCATGAACGGGGGAGAGGCAGAGAGAGAGGGAGACACAGAATCGGAAGCAGGCTCCAGGCTCTGAGCCATCGGCCTAGAGCCCGACGTGGGGTTCGAAATCACGAACCGTGAGATCGTGACCTGAGCTGAAGTCAGACGCTTAACCGACTGAGCCACCCAGGCACCCCGAGAAAGAACACTTTTATTTATTTTTTTTTAATTTTTTTTCAATGTTTTTATTTATTTTTGGGACAGA
>NW_024421624.1:1180-2830 GCF_014898765.1 Herpailurus yagouaroundi | reverse complement strand
GACTGAGCCACCCAGGCGCCGCTGGCCTTTCCTTTTAAAGAGACCACTGGGTAACCGTGCATGGGACTCTGCCTTTCCCGGGCCTACAGAATAAATGTTTGCATGAGCTGATGTCTCCAAGTCTTTCCAGCTCTGAAGTCCTGTGACTGAAACTAAAGTCTCCCTGGGCTTCTCATTCCAGTTTTGGCTCAGCACCAGGACTTGTGACCAGCGATGAGGTCAGTCTTGTAGATTTCAGGACAAACAAGGGCTCTGTCTATGCAGCTGGTGCGCATTTCCTGTGCCCAGAGCTCTGCCCTTGTGTGTGGTGCAGCCGGCTGTCACCATGTTCGTGGCGTCACCTGCCCCTGCCAGCCTTTCATCCTCTGGGCTCCCGGAGCATCCCTAGAGCTTGGCCAGGACAAAGGCGGCACAGCAGGTTGGGGAGGGTGGGTGGATGACAGGGGGCCTATGGCAGGTTGGCAGGGCAGTAAGGACACCCTGATGATCCTTGGCTCAATGGCCTAGGCTTCCGCTTTCCTTTCCTGTGTCCGCATATGTTTATAGATTTTGGAATGAGTCAGACCTGGCTGTGAATTCCCTCCTTGCCACTTACTTGTGGCAAGGCATTTGGCCTAGTTTGCTTGGTTTTTACTCGTTATTTCATTTGCTCACTAGCTCAATTTGCTTACTGATCCATCCACTTATGTATTATTTGATAAATGTTTAAGAATGCCTACTGTGTGCCCACACAATGCAAGGGACCCGGTGTTCCACAAGCTGACTTTGTCACTGCCTTCATGATCCACAACACTGCTAGCCTGTGGGTTCAATGGCAGAGCCACTAACACTCGGCTATGGAGCATTTGAAATCTGGCTGGTGTGACCAAGGAAAAATTTCAATTTTATTTAATTTTTATTAATTTAAATTTAAAAACAGATACTTGAGAGCACCAGGGTGGCTCAGTCGGTTGAGCATCCGACTTCGGCTCAGGTCATGATCTCGCAGCTTGTGAGTTCAAGCCCCACATCGGGTTGTGTGCCAACAGCTCAGAGCCCGGAGCCTGCTTCAGATTCCGTGTCTCCCTCTCTCTCTGCCCCTCCCCTGCTCACGCTCTGTCTCTCCTTCAAAAATAAATAAACGTTAAAAAAATTAAAAATAAATAAATAAAAGCAGATACCCGGTTCTCTCTTAAGTATGCTTGAAATAACGGGAATGTGAAGCCTCTTTTCAACTGTAAATTTTGTGAAAACTAAATACAGATCAAATATTTCGCATCTAAGTCATGATGCGCTGGACATGTATAAAAACACATTGAATTTCAGAGTGTTAGTAAGAAGTAGGAATGAAAAAGATTCCTCTAATAAATGTTTCAATATTGATGACCTGTTGGAAATAACCATTTTGGATATACATAGAGTTCAATAAAAATAATGACCGGGGCGCCTGGGTGGCGCAGTCGGTTAAGCGTCCGACTTCAGCCAGGTCACGATCTCACGGCCCGGGAGTTCAAGCCCCGCGTCGGGCTCTGGGCTGATGGCTCGGAGCCTGGAGCCTGTTTCCGATTCTGTGTCTCCCTCTCTCTCTGCCCCTCCCCCATTCATGCTCTGTCTCTCTCTGTCCCAAAAATAAATAAACGTTGAATAAATAAATAAATAAATAAATAAAAT
>NW_024421624.1:0-1080 GCF_014898765.1 Herpailurus yagouaroundi | reverse complement strand
CTGCCCCTCCCCCATTCATGCTCTGTCTCTCTCTGTCCCAAAAATAAATAAACGTTGAATAAATAAATAAATAAATAAAATGACCAAAATGAATTTCATCTATTTATTTCTCCTTTCTTTTTTTTTTTAATTTTTTTTTATTAACGTTTATTTATTTTTGAGACAGAGAGAGACAGAGCATGAACGGGGGAGGGTCAGAGAGAGGGAGACACAGAATCCGAAACAGGCTCTGGGCTCTGAGCTGTCAGCACAGAGCCTGACGCGGGGCTCGAACTCACAGACTGTGGGATCATGACCTGAGCCAAAGTCGGACACCCAACCGACCCAGGCGCCCCTCTTTCTCCTTTCTAAATGTGGCCCCTGGAAACTTAAAATCACATATGTGCTTCACATGGTCTCTCTGTTCGACAGGGCTGTGTCAGGCAATTAAATGAGCAACTACGATGTAAACTCACAGGATTGTGGCCAGCGTTAAATGAGATGCTGCGTATAAAGTGTGTAGTTCAGAGGAAGCACGCAGTCTGTGTTAGCCATGCCTGAACTTCAGACATCAGGCGGTACGCCATATCACTGCGTTCCCTCACCTGGACAAGTGGTGCCGGTCTTAGGGCCAACTTCAGGTTCCCTTTGCTGACAGTGACTTTTTCCCCAGGAGTCTCGTGGGACTTTTATGCAAACAGGGCCTTCCATGTCCCACCTCTTGTCCTTAGGACACTGCCAGATCTATGTTACAACAGGGGTCCAGGGACCCCTCTGGGCCCCGCTGGATGTCATCTCTGTTTTCCTTCTTCTTCCTCCTCCTCCTCATCAGTACACACTCTGCCCTACTTCAAACTCTGACCCATACTCTAGGACTTTCTAAGACACTTTTGGATTCCACAGATTGGTAAAATTCCCCCACAATTTTGAGGACCTAACACAGGATTGTTTTCTCTATTTGTTCGCTTGCTTTTGAAAATAATAGGGTCACTAAATTTTTTTAAACATTTTTTTAAGTTTATTTATTTTATTTTGAGAGAGAGAGCACAAGCAGGGGAGGAGAAGAGTGCGGGGCAGGGTGGGGGGGAGATAATCGCAAGC
>NW_024421623.1:0-6798 GCF_014898765.1 Herpailurus yagouaroundi | reverse complement strand
ATCAGGGAAATACAAATCAAAACCACAATGAGATACCACCTTACACCTGTCAGAATGGCTAACATTAACAACTCAGGAAACAACAGATGTTGGCGAGGATGTGGAGAAAGAGGGATCTCTTTTACATTGTTGGTAGCAATGCAAGCTGGGGCAGCCACTCTGGAAAACAGCATGGAGGTTCCTCAAAAACTAAAAATAGAACTACCCTACAACCCAGCAATTGCACTACTAGGCATTTATCCACAGGATACAGGTGTGCTGTTTTGAAGAGACACATGCACACCCATGTTTATAGCAGCACTATCAACAATAGCCAAAGTATGGAAAGAGCCCAAATTCCCATTGATGGATGAATGGATAAAGAAGATGTGGTATACACACACACACACACACACACACACACACACACACACACACAATGGAGTATTAGTTGGCAATCAAAAAGAATGAAATCTTGCCATTTGCAACTATGTGGATGGAACTGGAGGGTATTATGCTAAGTGAAATTAGTCAGAGAAACACAAAAATCATACGACTTCACTCATATGAGGACTTTAGGAGACAAAACAAATGAACATAAGGGAAGGGAAACAAAATATAAAAACAGGAAGGGGGACAAAACAGAAGAGACTCATAAATATGGAGAACAAACTGAGAGTTACTGGAGGGGTTGTGGGGGGGGATGGGCTAAATGGGTAAGGGGCATTAAGGAATCTACCCATGAAATCATTGTTTCACTATATGCTAACTATTTTGGATGTAAATTTTAAAAAATAAAAAATAAAATAAAATTTAAAAAATGCAGACTATTAGACTCATGCAGAAGTTCTGTTTCATTCAACCTACGATATGAGCAGGGAAACTATATTTTAAATGCCTAATGCAAGTAGTCTAAAACAGCATTTGGAAACCTGTGCCCTTTTAGGTCTGTCAGTTCCAACACTAAATGTCAACATTCATTTATTTGTCTGTCCCCCCAAAAGGGATTTGTCAACTTTTGTAGTTTGATTTCCTGCTTTCCCAAGCAAGATCTAAAGGAAGAGTTTGTAGAGAAAATTATTGTATAAATAAGGAAAATGTTTAGCCTGCTGAAGATTAAAGGTCAACAAATGATTCCCAAGAAATTATAAAAGCCACTTGGTATGCAAATAATGCCGCCAAATGGGAAATGTGCTAATAACAAATTATATTTATCACACTTGCAAAGCTTTTTCTGATATTCTGATTCATATTACAAACCTGTGCCCCCACTCAAGACCCAGGCATCAGCTGTATCTTGGGGAAAACCAGGGCTGCCATCTCAGGCTCTGTGCCTTTGGAGGTCTTCTGGGGCCAGGAGGTGACACTCCACAGGGAACTACTGAGAGAGGAGGACTCTTCTAAATGTAAACTAAGTTGAATTAAGGAATGACACTGCTTGCCTACTTTGACACACACCCTGGGCTCTCCCTTTGTTGTTGGATTTGTGATTTACTTCTATGCTTACTTCCCTAAACAAAGATCCTCAGCTTTTTACACCTAGATTAAGACATAAATTGAATGAGGATCAGTGGCCTGGATGAATTACCAATAATCATCATTGAGCAGGTGCCCAGGGATTCTGTAAATTCTCACCTGTGGACGTTGGCAGTTGAGAAATGGGGATCTGAGCAATACAGAAGACTACTCTTGGTTGCCTACTTGGTTACTTCTCTCTTGTATCTCCTTCAAACTATATTCTTGGTCTACCAACACATTCTCCCCATCTTTTATCATCTCCAACTTAACAGTCTATGTCAGGTTTATAAGGACCTGTAGGTGGGAGCTACATCCAAATAGTTCATTTTTATACCTTCTAAATTATACTCTCCATACAGGGAATATTGACGTTCCCAGGATATGTAAGCACCCTGTGAACTTTGGCCCAAATCTTCTCTTGTTCATGGAGACTGCTCTGAAGGTCACTTGGCATAAGCAGAGACTGCCTATGGCACAAACTTGTCTTTAGTGAGTTGGGAAATATCCTCTATTAGCATCAACAGGATACTTCCCTGTAGTCTCATGCAATGTTGAAGAAATGGAACCTACTCTCTTTCACAGACTTTTTAAGAAATTTTACTGACCTTGTAATACCCATTGGCATAAGATAACTCAAGCTTGACTCAATAGGATATATTTTCACAAAGATAAACATTTTTTCACAATATTCTCTAAGGATAACACCTTCCTATCACTAAAACAACTTTTTTTTTCCTACCAGAAGCAGAGACTGGGGTAAGAGCATAGTTATCAGAAGATAAGGAAGGAATGATCTGGAAACCCTACATTTGCCCTGAGTCACAGATGTTTTTCTTCAAGGGCATCATTAGTCAACCTCATTTTCTTTTTTGGCAACCACCTATTAATGCTAAAAAGTCCTAGTTTTCTACATTTCTTCCAACACCATAGTGCCAAGACTATCTCCTTCCCAAATTTCAGTGAACAATACTGTTTTTTTGTTTTTTGTTTTTTTTTTTTTTTTACCAAGGAGAGTATCCTAGGGAATGTAAATCTCAGTTCATAATTTGAGATCCCCAAAACCAAGAATCATTATTGTTCCACAACTTAATTCCAATTGCAAGTCCATTCTATTGGGGTTGGTGGCAGACATTTAACCTTATTCAGTTTGTCATTCCTTCCACTTCTTTCTCTAGATTATATTTAGATCTTGGTTACATATGCAGTCTCAAGTATTGGGAAGGCCCCATTTAAACTTTGAGGTAGTCTATCTACCCAGTCAAACACAGAACATTACAAATTTTCTCTGGTTCTTCATTATTGGTCTATATAAGTCATGGACTAGGCATTTCTTGTTTCTGCTACAGTTACCAAAGTAGACAAAAACATTTTAAGTTAAAGAAAATACATAATGCTCCCAGGTGGTGAGAACTTGAAGAGCAATCATGCTCTCAAAAGAAGGATTCTTTGGGACAGCAGAAGGGAGTGCTGTGGTGGGCAATAGTGATTTCTGAAGATAATCTAAAGGATCTCACAAGCAACTACAGAGGATTATCCCAGCAGAGGGAGTAACTGAGAAGCCATTTATGTCAAGGAATGGCTTTTAAGAAGACAAAGTCCTGGGATTATAAAAAGTTTCAGTTAGAGGAGACTGATAGAGCGATGAGAAGATCATTTTCAAAGCTTTACCATGGGAACCTGGTAGAAAGTAGAATTCCTGGGTAGAAAGTTCACAAAAATGTAAAGGCTTCCCTTTAAGACTGCAGCCCCCAGGAGTTTCTTACTCTCCCACTCATTCACACTCAGCCTGGAGCAATTCATTAGAATTGCTGGTAAGTATTACCAGGTAAGTATTCCTACCAGTTTGACTCTGGTGGCTTCTGCTCCAGTTAAGCAGACCTCAGCTATCACACTTGGGATGTGCCTGTCTCTTCAGATTTTTGGGTAGCAATTTACCCTGAAACTCCAGTTCTCCGATGGGTCAAAGAAAAATCCTTAATATTCAGTTTATCCAGCTTTTCCTGTAATAAGGAAGAGAGTGTTGAGTTCCAAGTTCTTTACATGTGGGAGCTGAAATTGGAAGTCTCTAAAGGTTTTTCTCCATATTTTCTTCTGTAAGTTTTATAGATTTAGGATTTACACTTAGGTCTATGATCCATTTTTAATTAATTTTTGTAGTTGGTGCAATATATTAATTGATGTTATTTTTTGTTTCCCTTTTTTTTGTTGTTTGCATATGGATATCTAATTGTTCCAATATCATATATCGAAAAAACTATACTTTCTCCATTTAGTTGCCTTGCACCTCCATCCAAAATCAGTTGTCCATGTATAAGTGGGTCTCTATTTGGTTCTATTTTCCTTATGTCTATATTAAATCCAATGCCATATAGTCTTGATTACTGTGGATTTATAATAAGTATTGAAATCAGATAGTATTTCTCTGCAAACTCTGTTCTTTTCAAAGTGCTTTGCATTTCCCTAGGCATTTTAGAACCATCTTGTCAATTCCTACAAAAAAAAAAAAAAGACCTCTGGTATTTTGATTGGGATTGTATTGAATTTAGAGGCCAATATGAAAAGAACTGACATCTTAACAATACTGAATATTCTGACATAAGAGCAATGTATATTGCTCCATTTATTTACATCTTTATTTACTCACAGCAATGCTTTGCAGTTTTCTGTGTACTGGTCTTACAATTTTTGGATCAGATTTTTGCCTAAGTATTTCATATATTTTGATGAAGCAAATACAATTTTTGTGAAACAACACAGTTTCTTATTTAAGCCATTTAACAATTGAATATGTTGTTAATTTCAGCTGAAAATATACTACCTATGCCTTGTTTAATGTTTCAATCATTATTTGTGATTTCTTCCATTACTTTTATACTTAAAAAGTGGCTTCCAATTGTGATATTAAATAAATACCTACCTTTTCCCCACCTTGGCTTAAAAGTTTTAAATTAAACTGCTTCATTTATGTGGATTGTTTTGTGTATATGGTGTGAGGTAAGGATCCAACACTATCTCCATTCCAAATAATTAACTATTGTGTCAGCACAAGTCATTCCTTCACTTTTTAAATTTATCCCTTGATTTGTGATGACATTTTTATAGACATCTCTTCATTATTAACTTTCATAAATAATCATCATGATATGTTCCAGAACAAATTTATGTCAACTACATCTGCACCAAGAGGTGCCATTAGTGGTCATCTGTGGTCATTTTAGTTTATTTACTAAATGTATTTGTATTTTTCATTGCTAATTTTGACTTATTTTACTAATATCATGAAGTCCATCATATAAAAGAAATGTAATTAGCAGTGTGAATATGGTAAAATGAGGACAGAAACAAAGTACAGATCATTTTTTAAAGCAGAGTCTTAAAAAATAAAACATTACAAACATTTGAAGTTTCTCAGAAACTGACAAAATTGCACACATGAGTTCCACAGTTAGGAATGATTCTGATGGACAAAAACAAATCAATTCAATACAGGAAAGTGCTGGGTTCCTCTGCAATAAATAATTCACACTAACAAAGAAAACTAATGGGCAGAATTTTAGGTGTGGGCTAAAGAAATATCAATATCAGAAGCCATTTGTGAAATATTCTGAGAGGATAGGAGTTTGAGAACATAAAATCTCTATGGCAAGATTAGGCTGCTGATTCACTCCAGTTCAAGGCTTATTCATATCAGCACATCAAAATGAGCAGTAAGATAGCAAGTGACGTTATTTTAACTGCTGATGTCTTCAGGTCTCATTCAGGGATATTCAAGGAGACCTGTCTACCTTAGGAGTCTTTATCAGTTTCCACAAAACGGGTTTTCCAAAAGCATAATACATAAGCTAATACATGAGGAAGGCTATCCCTGGGTTTAGCACTGAAAGACCACCTCTCAATCTAATTTGGTAGGAATGTATTGGGAGAAGCCATCTTAGACACCACCTTCCTAATCACTTTAAGCTTATGAACAGATGAACCTGTGAACTATATTTCTAAATTTAAGAGGTCATAATTCTAATCTATACTTAACCTCTGTTTTTGGCCATTATACTGTTCCAGTCACCAGTCTGTAAAGTCTGGCACCAATACCCTACTGTTATAATTACTTCCTCATAATTTTTATTTAAAAAAAAAAAAAAATCCTGGAAGTCTGCATCCTTTAGTCTTCCAGATAAATTCTAGAGTCACTAGATTGAATTAAACTATAAGCTACAATTGAGATGAATTATCATATTTATATTTAGTTTTCCTATATACAAACATAGCATATTTCTCATGTATTAAGGCATGTTTATACCCTCAGTCAATTTTTTTGACTTTCTTCATGTGACTATAGCACATTTTATATTTGGCCACATTATGTATTTGGGTTTTTTTGTTTGTTTGTTTTTTGTGTGTGTTTCTTTTTGCTTTATGTATTTTTGTAAATTTTTGTATTCATAAATTTGCTTTTTAAAATAATATTTTCTATCTGATTTTTTTTTCCAAATAGAGACAGATCTGGATTTCTATGTATTTTTTTCTACATTATCAAATACTCATGTTGACTTTGGTAGTTTTTACATTAGTTGTCTTCCTAAATACTATCCATCTTTTTCTATGTTCTGGTACAAGAGGATTAGCTATCTTTCCAAAGTTTAAAATAACATATTTTTCAAGTCAGCTGGAGTCTGGTCTTTGAGGGCCTTTTTTCCCCAATTATTTTTCTTCTCTTTAAATCAATATGGAAAGGTATAGTTTTTCCAAGAAAACCACCCATTTATTTGAGAATTTCAAATTACCTCCCTAAGGTGTTATATAGTAGTATGTTACTTTAAAAGTATTGTGTCTACATATTCAATGCAATCCCTATCAAAATAACACCAGCATTCTTCACAGAGCTAGAACAAATAATCCTAAATTTGTATGGAACCAGAAAAGACCCCAAATAGCCAAAGCAATCTTGAAAAAGAAAACCAAAGCAGGAGGCATCACAATCCCAGACTTCAAGCTATACTACAAAGCTGTAATCATCAAGACAGTATGGTACTGGCACAAGAACAGACACTCAGCAATGGAACAGAATAGAGAACCCAGAAATGGACCCACAAACGTATGGCCAACTAATCTTTGACAAAGCAGGAAAGAATATCCAATGGAATAGAGACAGTCTCGTCAGCAAGTGGTGCTGGGAAAACTGGACAGCAACATGCAAAAGAATGAACCTGGACCACTTTCTTACACCATGCATAAAAATAAACTCAAAATGGATGAAAGACCTCAATGTAAGACAGGAAGCCATCAAAATCCTCAAGGAGAAAG
>NW_024421622.1:0-1487 GCF_014898765.1 Herpailurus yagouaroundi | reverse complement strand
GGAGAATACACTCTATTCTTCTTTTAAATTTTTTTATTACATTTCTTTATTTTTGAGAGGCAGAGAGAGACAGAGCGCGAGTGGGAGAGGGGCAGAGAGAGAGGGAGACGCAGAATCCGAAGCAGGCTCCGGGCTCCGAGCTGTCAGCACAGAGCCCGACGTGGGGCTCGAACCCATGAAATGTGAGATTATGACCTGAGTCAAAGTCGGACAGTCAATCGACTGAGCCACCCAGGCGCCCTGAGAATACGCCCTAGTCCATGCCACTTTTGCTTTGCTCTGAGAAGACTGTTGTTAATTCTGACAATTCCTCTGGCATCTCAGGTCCTGTGAGAAGCAGCTGTCATTTCTTTCTGAGGGATGGAGACCACGTATGACAGCATCCCCCTGTCTCAGGACCATCTGGCTGCTGATAACACAATACTAATATATCCACGCTCAATTAAACTAGGCTTCCCTTGGGAAAGCAAAGATCCAAAAGAGACAATGTCAAAAGAACTGATACAATCCCAATTCTGACACTACAGAGAGCAGCTTTCTGGGAGAAGCTAAGGGAGAAGACATACAGTTCCATACTCATGATGTGACCGTCCCTCCGACAGTGTAACAAGAAATTCTTTGAACTGTGACTTAAGAAGGTAAGAGGTAGCAGAAAAATCTGAGGGAGATTCCTCTGAATCCTGTTAACTCTTGGGTATCAATGTGACAGAGAACATCTAAGAGGGAAGCAAGAATGGCCCTTCCTTGGATCCACAGGGGCCATGACATGGCAAGTAGAAAACCTTGGATGTTGCATTGTCTGAATGGTGTACATAAGGATGTGGGACCCAGGCCTGATGCACTTGCCAAGGTGGGGACAAGTGGTATAGCCCTCAGAGTGGCTTACTCTCTTTATCTTACAAATCAGAACAAGTCACTTTGATCTTTCCCACAGGAATCACAGGTCCTGTAAACTACTGAATTTTAATATTGACCCCAGAAGCTATTTGAGTTGAAATTTTTTTTTAAAGATTTTTTTTTTTCCAACGTTTATTTATTTTTGGGACAGAGAGAGACAGAGCATGAACGGGCGAGGGGCAGAGAGAGAGGGAGACACAGAATCGGAAACAGGCTCCAGGCTCTGAGCCATCAGCCCAGAGCCCGACGCGGGGCTCGAACCCACGGACCGCGAGATCGTGACCTGGCTGAAGTCGGACGCTTAACCGACTGCGCCACCCAGGCGCCCCATTGAGTTGTATTTTTAATACAACATATGTATAAACAATATTGACACTGTATGTAATATCTAATTTAGTATTTAATTACTATTAATCTTAATAGTATTAAATATTATTAAATAAATATTATACTTAATTAGTATTAACTGAATATATTTATTTATTTCTAATGTTTATTTATTGTTTTTGAGAGACAGAGAAGACAGAGCACAAGTGGGGGCGTGGCAGAGAGAGGGAGGCACAGAATCCGAAGCAGGCTCCAGGCTCCGA
>NW_024421621.1:0-1762 GCF_014898765.1 Herpailurus yagouaroundi | reverse complement strand
ATTTCTTGGAATAGCTTGAGAAGGATAGGTATTATCTCTGCTTTAAAAGTCTGGTAGAACTCCTCTGGGAAGCCATCTGGTCGTGGACTCTTTTTTGTTGGGAGGTATTTGATAACTGATTAAATTTCTTCACTGGTTATGGGTCTATTCAGCCTTTCTATTTTTTCCTGATTGAGTTTTGGAAGTGTGTGGGTGTTTAGAATTTGTCCAATTTTCCAGATTGTCCAGTTTGTTGCCATATAATTTTTCTTAGTATTCCCTGATAATTGCTTGTATCAATCAGGGATTGGTTGTAATCATTCCATTTTCATTCATGATTTTATCTGAGTGATATCCCTTTTCTTTTTGAGAAGCCTGGCTAGAGGTTTATCAATTTTGTTTATTTTTTCAAAAAACCATCTCTGGTTTCATTGATCTGCTCAACAGTTTTTTTAGATTCTATATTGTTTATTTCTGCTCTGATCTTTATTACTTCTCTTATTATGATGGGTTTGGGGTATCTTTGCTGCTCTGCTTCTATTTCCTTTAGGTGTGCTGTTAGATTTTGTATATGGGATTTTTCTTGTTTCTTGCGATAGGCCTGGATTGCAATGTATTTTCCTCTCAGGACTGCCTTCGCTGCATCCCAAAGCCTTTGGATTGTTGTATTTTCATTTTCGTTTGTTTCCATATATTTTTTAATTTCTTCTCTAATTGCCGGGTTGACCCATTCATTCTTTAGTAGGGTGTTCTTTAACCTCCATGCTTTTGGAGGTTTTCCAGTCTTTTTTCTGTGGTTGACTTCAAGCTTCATAGCATTGTGGTCTGAAAGTATGCGTGGTATGATCTCAATTCTTGTATACTTATGAAGGGCTGTTTTGTGACCCAGTATGTGATCTATCTTGGAGAATGTTGCATGGGCACTCCAGAAGAAAGTGTGTTCTGTTGCTTTGGGGTGCAGAGTTCTAAATATATCTGTCAAGTCCATCTGATCCAATGTCTCATTCAGGGCCCTTCTTTCTTTATTGACCATGTGTCTAGATGATCTATCCATTGTTGTAAGTGGGGTATTAAAATCCCCTGCAATTACCACATTCTTGTCAATAAGGTTGCTTATGTTTGTGAGTAATTATTTTATATATTTAAGGGCTCCCATATTTGGCACATAGACATTTATAATTATTAGTGTTTCTTGATGGATAGACCCTGTAATTATTATATAATGCCCTTCTTTATCTCTTGTTACAGCCTTTAATTTAAAGTCTAGTTTGTCTGATATAAGTATGGCTACTCCAGCTTTCTTTTGACTTCCAGTAGCATGATAAATAGTTCTCCATCCCCTAACTTTCAGTCTGAAAGTGTCCTCTGGTCTAAAATGAGTCTCTTGTAGACAGCAAATAGATGGGTTTTGTTTTTTTATCCATTCTGATACCCTATGTCTTTTGGCTGGCACATTTAGTCCACTTGCATTCAGTGTTATTATAGAAAGATATGGATTTAGAGTCATTGTGATGTCTGTAGGTTTCATGCTTGTAGCGATGTCTCTGGTACTTTGTCTCACAGGATCCCCTTAGGATCTCTTGTCGGGCTGTTTTAGTGGTCATGAATTTCTTCAGTTTTTGTTTGTTTGGGAAGACCTTTAACGCCCCTCTATTCTAAATGACATATTTGCTGGATAGAGGATTCTCGGCTGCATATTTTTTCTGTTCATCACATTGAAGATTCCCTGCCATTCGTTTCTGGCCTGCCAAGTTTCAGTAGAGAGATCCGTCAGTAGTCTTAT
>NW_024421620.1:0-1054 GCF_014898765.1 Herpailurus yagouaroundi | reverse complement strand
ACTCATTCGTTAGCAGGGTGTTCTTTAACCTCCATGCTTTTGGAGGTGTTTCAGACTTTTTTCTGTGGTTGATTTCAAGCTTCATAGCATTGTGGTCTGAAAGTATGCATGGTGTGATTTCAATTCTTGTAAACTTATGAAGGGCTGTTTTGTGACCCAGTATATGATCTATCTTGGAGAATGTTCCATGTGCACTCGAGAAGAAAGTATATTCTGTTGCTTTGGGATGCAGAGTTCTAAATATATCTGTCAAGTCCATCTGATCCAATGTCTCATTCAGGGCCCTTGTTTCTTTATTGACCATGTGTCTAGATGATCTATCCATTGTTGTAAGTGGGGTATTAAAATCCCCTGCAATTACCACATTGTTGTCAATAAGGTTGCTTATGTTTGTGAGTAATTATTTTATATATTTAAGGGCTCCCATAATTGGCACATAGACATTTATAATTGTTAGTGTTTCTTGATGGATAGACCCTGTAATTATTATATAATGCCCTTCTTTATCTCTTGTTACAGCCTTTAATTTAAAGTCTAGTTTGTCTGATATAAGTATGGCTACTCCAGCTTTCTTTTGACTTTCAGTAGCATGATAAATAGTTCTCCATCCCCTAACTTTCAGTCTGAAAGTGTCCTCTGGTCAAAAATGAGTCTCTTGTAGACAGCAAATAGATGGGTCTTGTTTTTTTATCCATTCTGATACCCTATGTCTTTTGGCTGGCACATTTAGTCCACTTGCATTCAGTGTTATTATAGAAAGATATGGATTTAGAGTCATTGTGATGTCTGTAGGTTTCATGCTTGTAGCGATGTCTCTGGTACTTTGTCTCACAGGATCCCCTTAGGATCTCTTGTAGGGCTGTTTTAGTGGTCATGAATTTCTTCAGTTTTTGTTTGTTTGGGAAGACCTTTAACGCCCCTCTATTCTAAATGACAGATTTGCTGGATAGAGGATTCTCAGCTGCATATTTTTTCTGTTCATCACATTGAAGATTCCCTGCCATTCCTTTCTGGCCTGCCAAGTTTCAGTAGAGAGATCCGTCAGTAGTCTTAT
>NW_024421619.1:0-1221 GCF_014898765.1 Herpailurus yagouaroundi | reverse complement strand
ATGAGTTGGCCATACGTTTGTGGGTCTAGTTCTGGGGTTTCTATTCTTTTCCATTGGTCTACGTGTCTGTTTTTGTGCCAATACCATGGTGTCTTGATGATGACAGCTTTGTAGTAGAGGCTAAAGTCTGGGATTGTGATGCCTCCTGCTTTGGTCTTCTTCAAAATTACTTTGGCTATCTGGGGCCTTTTGTGGTTCCATATGAATTTTAGGATGGCTTGTTCTAGCTTCAAGAAGGATCCTGGTGCAATTTTGATTGGGATTGCATTGAATGAGTAGATAGCTTTGGGACGTATTGGCATTTTGACATTATTTATTCTTGCAACCCATGAGCATGGAATGTTTTTCCATTTCTTTATATCTTCTTCAATTACCTTCATAAGCTTTCTATAGTTTTCAGCATACAGATCCTTTACATCTTTGGTTAGATTGATTCATAGGTATTTTATGCTTCTTGGTGCAGTTGTGAATGGGATCAGTTTCTTTATTTGTCTTTCTGTTGCTTCATTATTAGTGTATAAGAATGCAAATGATTTCTGTACATTGATTTTGTATCCTGCAACTTTGCTGAATTCACGTATCAGTTCTAGCAGACTTTTGGTGGAGTCTGTCTAATTTTCCATGTATAATATCATGTCATCTGCAAAAAGTGAAATCTTGACTTCATCTTTGCCAATTTTGATGCCTTTGATTTCCTTTTGTTGTCTGATTGCTGATGCTAGAACTTCCAGCACTATGTTAAACAACAGCGGTGAGAGTGGACATCCCTGTCTTGTTCCTGATCTCAGGGGGAAAGCTCTCAGTTTTTCCCCATTGAGGATGATATTAGGTGTTGGCTTTTCATAAATGGCTTTTATGATCTTTAAGTATGTTCCTTCTATCCCGACTTGTCGAGGGTTTATATTAAGAAAAAATGCTGAATTTTGTCAAATGCTTTTTCTGCATCGATTGACAGGATCATATGGTTCTTATCTTTTCTTGTATTAATGTGATGTATCACGTTGATTGATTTGCGAATGTTGAACCAGCCCTGCATCCCAGGAATGAATCCCACTTGATCATGATCAATAATTCTTTTTATAAGCTGTTGAATTCCATTTGCTAGTATCTTGTTGAGAATTTTTGCATCCATATTCATCAGGGATATTGGCCTGTGTTCTGTTTTTGTACTGGCTCTCTGTCTGGTTTAGGAATCAAAGTAATACTGGCTTCATAGAATGA
>NW_024421618.1:0-4019 GCF_014898765.1 Herpailurus yagouaroundi | reverse complement strand
ACTCATTCGTTAGCAGGGTGTTCTTTAACCTCCATGCTTTTGGAGGTTTTCCAGACTTTTTTCTGTGGTTGATTTCAAACTTCATAGCATTGTGGTCTGAAAGTATGCATGGTGTGATTTCAATTCTTGTAAACTTATGAAGGGCTGTTTTGTGACCCAGTATATGATCTATCTTGGAGAATGTTCCATGTGCACTCGAGAAGAAAGTATATTCTGTTGCTTTGGGATGCAGAGTTCTAAATATATCTGTCAAGTCCATCTGATCCAATGTGTCATTCAGGGCCCTTGTTTCTTTATTGACCGTGTGTCTAGATGATCTATCCATTTCTGTAAGTGGGGTGTTAAAGTCCCCTGCAATTACCACATTCTTCTCAATAAGGTTGCTTATGTTTATGAGTAATTGTTTTATGTATTTGGGTGCTCTGGTATTCGGCGCATAGACATTTATAATTGTTAGGTCTTCCTGATGGATAGACCCTGTCACTATTATATAATGTCCTTCTTCATCTCTTGTTACAGCCTTTAATTTAAAGTCTAGTTTGTCTGATATAAGTATGGCTACTCCAGCTTTCTTTTGGCTTCCAGTAGCATGATAAATAGTTCTCCATCCCCTCACTCTCAATCTAAAGGTGTCCTCAGGTCTAAAATGAGTCTCTTGTAGACAGCAAATAGATGGGTCTTGTTTTTTTATCCATTCTGATACCCTATGTCTTTTGGTTGGCGCATTTAATCCATTTACATTCAGTGTTATTATAGAAAGATATGGGTTTAGAGTCATTGTGATGTCTGTATGTTTTATGCTTGTAGTGATGTCTCTGGTACTTTGTCTCACAGGGTCCCCCTTAGGATCTCTTGTAGACAGCAAATAGATGGGTCTTGTTTTTTTATCCATTCTGATACCCTATGTCTTTTGGTTGGCACATTTAATCCATTTACATTCAGTGTTATTATAGAAAGATACGGGTTTAGAGTCATTGTGATGTCTGTATGTTTTATGCTTGTAGTGATGTCTCTGGTACTTTGTCTCACAGGGTCCCCCTTAGGATCTCTTGTAGGGCTGGTTTAGTGGTGACAAATTCCTTCAGTTTTTGTTTGTTTGGGAAGACCTTTATCTCTCCTTCTATTCTAAATGACAGACTTGCTGGATAAAGGATTCTCGGCTGCATATTTTTTCTGTCTAGCACACTGAAAATCTCGTGCCAACTCTTTCTGGCCTGCCAAGTTTCAAAAGAGAGATCAGTCACGAGTCTTATAGGTCTCCCTTTATATGTGAGGGCACGTTTACCCCTTGCTGCTTTCAGAATTTTCTCTTTATCCTTGTATTTTGCCAGTTTCACTATGATATGTCGTGCAGAAGATCGACTCAAGTTACGTCTGAAGGGAGTTCTCTGTGCCTCTTGGATTTCAATGCCTTTTTCCTTCCCCAGTTCAGGGAAGTTCTCAGCTATTATTTCTTCAAGTACCCCTTCAGCACCTTTCCCTCTCTCTTCCTCCTCTGGGATACCAATTATGCGTATATTATTTCTTTTTAGTGTATCACTTAGTTCTCTAATTTTCCCCTCATACTCCTGGATTTTTTTATCTCTCTTTTTCTCAGCTTCCTCTTTTTCCATAACTTTATCTTCTAGTTCACCTATTCTCTCCTCTGCCTCTTCAATCCGAGCTGTGGTGGTTTCCATTTTGTTATGCATTTCGTTTAAAGCGTTTTTCAGCTCCTCGTGACTGTTCCTTAGTCCCTTGATCTCTGCAGCAAGAAATTCTCTGCTGTCAGCTATACTGTTTTCAAGCCCAGCGATTAATTTTATGACTATTATTCTAAATTCACTTTCTGTTATATTATTTAAATCCTTTTTGATCAGCTCATTAGCTGTTGTTATTTCCTGGAGATTCTTCTGAGGGGAATTCTTCCGCTTGGTCATTTTGGATAGTCCCTGGCGTGGTGAGGACCTGCAGGGCACTTCCCCTGTGCTGTGGTGTATAACTGGAGTTGGTGGGTAGAGCCGCAGTCAGACCTGATGTCTGCCCCCAGCCCACCGCTGTGTCCACTGTCAGACTGGTGTGTGCCTTCTCTTCCCCTCTCCTAGGGGCGGGATTCACTGTGGGGTGGGGTGGCCTGTCTGGGCTACTTGCACACTGCCAGGCTTGTGATGCTGGGGATCTGGCGTCTTAGCTGGGGTGGGTAGGCAAGGTGCACAGGGGCAGGAGGGGCAGGCTTAGCTTGCTTCTCCTTAGGTGATCCACTTCAGGAGGGGCCCTGTGGCAGCAGGAGGGAGTCAGATCCGCTGCCTGAGGTTTGGCTCCGCAGAAGCGCAGAGTTGGGTGTTTGCGCGGAGCGAGCAAGTTCCCTGGCAGGAACTGGTTCTCTTTGGGATTTTGGCTGGGTAGATGGGCGAGGGAGATGGCGCTGGCGAGCGCCTTTGTTCCCCACCAAACTGAGCTCTGTCGTCAGGGGGCTCAGCAGCTCTCCTTCCCTTTGTCCTCCAGCCTTCCCGCTTTCTGAGCAGAGCTGTTAACTTATGACCTCCCAGACACTAAGTCGCGCTTGCTGTCGGAACACAGTCCGTCAGGCCCCTCCGCTTTTTGCAAGCCAGACTCGGGGGCTCTGCTTGGCCAGCGAGCCGCCCCTCCGCCCCGGCTCCCTCCCGCCAGTCCATGGAGCGCTCATCGCCTCGCCGCCCTTGCTATACTCTTCTGTGTGCCTTGAGTCTGCGCTTGGTTCCGGCGACTCTGTTCTGCTAATCCTCTGGTGGTTTTCTGGGTTATTTAGGCAGGTGTAGGTTGAATCTAAGTGATCAGCAGGTCGCGCGGTGAGCCCAGCGTCCTCCTATGCCGCCATCTTCCTGTTCTCAGTTTTTAAGAGTCTCTTATGCTTTGGCTCTCTCCCACTCTAACCTTTTTTTTTTTTTTTCCTTCCACTCCCCCATGGATTTCTGTTAAGTTTCTCAGGATCCACATAAGAGTGAAAACATATGGTATCTGTCTTTCTCTGTATGGCTTATTTCATTTAGCATCACATTCTCTAGTTCAATCCATGTTGCTACAAAGAGCCATATTTCATTCTTTCTCATTGCCACATAGTACTCCATTGTGTATATAAACCATAATTTCTTTATCCATTCATCAGTTGATGGACATTTAGGCTTTTTCCACAATTTGGCTATTGTTGAGAGTGCTGCTATAAACATTGGGGTACAAGTGCCCCTATGCATCAGTACTCCTGTATCCCTTGGGTAAATTCCTAGCAGTGCTATTGCGGGGTCATAGGGTAGGTCTATTTTTACTTTTTTGAGGGACCTCCACACTGTTTTCCAGAGCAGCTGTACCATTTTGCATTCCCCCCAACAGTGCGAGAGGGTTCCCGTTTCTCCACATCCTTGCCAGCATCTATAGTCTCCTGATTTGTTCATTTTGGCCACTGCGCCTGGTGTGAGGTGATACCTGAGTGTGGTTTTGATTTGTATTTCCCTGATAAGGAGCAACGCTGAACATCTTTTCATGTGCCTGTTGGCCATCCGGATGTCTTCTTTAGAGAAGTGTCTATTCATGTTTTCTGCCCATTTCTTCACTGGGTTATTTGTTTTTTGGGTATGGAGTTTGGTGAGCTCATTATGGATTTTGGATACTAGCCCTTTGTCGATATATCATTTGCAAATATCTTTTCCCATTCCGTTGGTTGCCTTTTAGTTTTGTTGGTTGTTTCCTTTGCTGTGCAGAAACTTTTTATCTTCATGAGGTCCCAGTAATTCATTTTTGCTTTTAATTCCCTTGCCTTTGGAGATGTGTCAAGTAAGAAATTGCTACGGCTGAGGTCAGAGAGGTCTTTTCCTGCTTTCTCCTCTAGGGTTTTGATGGTTTCCTGTCTCACATTCAGGTCCTTTATCCATTTTGAGTTTATTTTTGTGAATGGTGTAAGAAAGTGGTCTAGTTTCATTCTTCTGCATGTTGCTGTCCAGTTCTCCCAGCACCATTTGTTAAAGAGACTGTCTTTTTTCCATTGGATGTTCTTTCCTGCTTTGTCA
>NW_024421617.1:0-1738 GCF_014898765.1 Herpailurus yagouaroundi | reverse complement strand
TGCCTGCGACACTGCAGCCTGCTATGAACCCTGTGCCCGCGGCTCTGCAGCCTCCATTGATGCCAGTGCACACCGTACTGCACTCTGCAGTGAACCTTGGGTCCGCGGCACTTGAGCCGCGAGGAAAGACAGTGCCCGCGGCATTGCAGCCTCCAGTGAAACACGTGCCAACTGCACTGCAGCCTCCAGTTATCCCAGTGATCCATGCCGAGCAGTCTGCAGTGAACCCAGTGCCCACAGCACTGTACCCTGCAGTGAACCCAGTTCTGACTGCACTGCAGGTTCCAGTGATCCCAGTGCATATGGCACTGCAGCCTCCAGTGAACAAAGTATCCGCGGCACTGCACCCTGCAGTGAACCCAGTGCCCGCGGCACAGCACCCTGCAGTGAACCCAGTGGCCCAGCACTGCAGCCTGCAGTGCACCCTGTGCCTGCGGGTCTCCACACTCCAGTGAAGCCAGTGTCCTTGGCACTGCACGCTCCAATGAAGCCAGGGCCCGTGGAACTGCACCTTCCAGTGAACCAAGGGTCCCCGCCAATGCAGGCTCCAGTGAAGCCTGTGCCCGCGGCACTGCACCCTACTGTGAACCAAGTGTCCATGCCACTGCACCTTCCAGTGAAGCCAGTTCCCGCTGCACTGGAGCCTCCAGTGAACCCAGTGACCACTGCAGTGGAGCCTCCAGTGAAGCCAGTGCCCGCGGCACTGCAGCAGCATTGAACCCAGGGCCTGCAGGTCTCTACCCTCCAGTGAAGCCAGTGTCCCTGGCACTGCACCCTGCAGTGAAGCCAGCGCCCGTGGCACTGCACCCTCCAGTGAACAAAGTGTCCACGCCACTGCAGCCTCAAGTGAAGCCAGTGCCCATGGCAGTGCACACTCTAGTAAAGCCAGTATCCACGGCACTGCAGGCACCAGTGAAACCAGTTTCCGCAAACTGCAGCCTGCAGTGAACGCTCTGCATCAGGCACTGCAGCCTCCTGTGAACCCAGTGCCTGCAGCACTGCATCGTCCAGTAAACCCAGTGCCTGGGGTAGTGCAGCCTCCAGTGAACGCACTGCCCGAGGCACTGCAGCCTCCAGTGAACCCAGTGCCAGTGTCAATGCAGCCTCTAGTGACCTTACCACCCAAAGCTCTGCTGACACCTGTGAACACATTGTCTGAAGCACGGCCGCTCAGTGAACCCACTGCCCGAGGCAATGCAGCCTCCAGTGAACCCAGTGCCCGCGACACTGCAGCCTCCGGTGAAACCAGTGCCCGCAGCCCTGCAGCCTCAAGTGAACCCAGATCCTACGGCACTGGAGCCTCCAGTGAACCCTCTTCCCGCAGTACTGCACCCGCCTGTGAATGCAGTGCATGCTGCACTGTAGCGTCTTGTGTACCCAGTGCCCGTGGCACTGCACCATGCAGTGAAACCAGTTCCAGCATGTATGCAGCCTCCAGTGAACACATTGCCCGTAGCACTGCAGCCTACATTGAACTCAGATCTGGCGGCAATGCCCCACCAGGGAACCCAATGCCTGCGACACTGCCCCATCCAGTGAACACAGTGTCTGTGGCACTGCACCCTCCAGTGAAGCCAGTGTCCGCAGAACTGCACCATCCAGGGAACCCAGTGCCCAGAGCACTACAGCCTCCAGTGAACAAAGTGCCTGCGGCACTGCAGCCTGCTATGAACCCAGTGCCCACGGCTCTGCAGCCTCCAGTGAAGCCAGTGCCTGCCGTAATGCATTCTCCATTGAA
>NW_024421616.1:0-2023 GCF_014898765.1 Herpailurus yagouaroundi | reverse complement strand
ACCCGTGCCCATGGCACTGAAGCCTCCAGTTATCCCAGTGATCCGTGTACTGCAGTCTGCAGTGAACCCAGGGCCCAGAGCACTGCACCCTGCAGTGAACCCAGTTCTGACTACACTGCAGGTTCCAAAGATCCCAGTGCCCATGGCACTTCAGCCTCCAGTGAACAAAGTGCCTGGGGCAATGCACCCTCCCGTGAACACAGTGCCCGCGGCACTGAAGCCTGCAGTGTACCCAGGGCCTGCAGGTCTCTAGCCTCCAGTGTAGACACTGTCCCTGGCACTGCACCCTCCAGTGAACACAGTGCCCACAGCACAACACCATCCATTGAAAAAAGTGCCTGCAGCAATGCACCATGCAGTGAACACAGTTCCTGCTTCCTTGTAGCCTGCAGTGAACACAGTGCCCGCATCACTGCAGTCTCCAATGAACCCAGATCCCATGGCACTGGAATCTCCAGTGAACCCACTTCCCGCAGCACTGCACCCGCCAGTGAATGCAGTGCAGGACGCACTATAGCCTCCTGTGTACCCAGTGCCCAAGGCACTGCACCATGCAGTGAAACCAGCTGCAGCTTGTATGCAGCCTCCAGTGAACACATTGCCCGTAGCACTGCACCCTCCAGTGAACCCAGACCCGGAGGCACTGCCCATCCAGGGAACCCAATGCCTGCGACACCGCCCCTTCCAGTGAACACAGTGTCCGTGGCACGGCACCCTCCAGTGAAGCCAGTGTCCGTGGCACTGCACTCTCCAGGGAACCCAGTGCCCAACGCACTACAGCATCCAGTGAACAAAGTGCCTGCGGCACTGCAGCCTGCTATGAACCCAGTGCCCATGGCTCTGCAGCCTCGAGTACAGCCAGTGCCTTCGTAAATGCATGATCCATTGAAACTTGGGTCTGTGGCACTGCAGCCTCCAGTAAAGCCAGTGCCTGCGGCATTGCGGCCTCAAGTGAATCCCGTGCCCCCAGCACAGCAGCCTCCAGTTATCCCAGTGATCCGTGCACTGCAGTCTACAGTGAACCCAGTGCCCACAACAATGCAAACTGCATTGAACCCAGTTCCGAGTGCGCTAAAGGTTCCAGGGATCCCGTCCCGCATGGCACTGCAGCCTCCGGTGAACAAAGTGCCCACGGCAATGCACGCTCCACTGAACCCAGTGCCCGTGGCACTACAGCCTGCAGTGAACGCAGGGCCTGCGGGTCTCTACCATCCAGTAAATCCAGTGTCCCTGGCAATACACCCTCCAGTGAACCCAGTGCCCACCACACTACACCATCCCGGGAACAAAGTGCCTGGGACACTGCAGCCTGCTATGAACCCAGTGCCTGCGGCACTGCAGCCTCCATTGATGCCAGTGCCCACCGTACTGGACTCTGTAGTGAACCTTGGGTCTGCAGCATTGCAGCCGCCAGTGAAGCCAGGGCCTGCGGCATTGCAGCCTCCAGTGAATCACGTGCCAACTTCACTGCAGCCTCCAGTTTTCCCACTGATCCGTGCAATGAAGTCTGCAGTGAACCCAGTGCCCACAGCACTGCACACTGCAGTGAACCTAGTTCTGAATGCACTGCAAGTTCCAACTCTTCCAGTGCCCTTGGCATTTCGGCCACCAGTGAACAAAGTGCCTGCGGCAATGCTCCCGCCAGTGTAGCCAGTGCCCGCGGCACTGCAGCCTGCAGTGTCCCCAGGGCCTGCGGGATTCTACCCTCCACTGAAGCCAGTGTCCCTGGCACTGCACCCTCCAGTGAACCCAGTGCCCACGGCAGTACACCATCCAGTGAAGAAAGTGCCCGTAGCACTGCACCATGCAGTGAACCCAGTTCCCGCTGGTATGCAGCCTGCAGTGAACACAGTGCCCGCAGCACTGCAGCCTCCAGTGAACGCAGATCCCATGGCACTGGAGCCTCCAGTGAACCCACTTCCCGCAGCACTGCAGTGCAGAGAATGCAGTGCATGCCACACTGTAGCCTCCTGTGTACCCAGTGCCCGCGGCACTGCACTATGCAGTGAAACCAGTTCCACCT
>NW_024421615.1:0-2213 GCF_014898765.1 Herpailurus yagouaroundi | reverse complement strand
CACACTGGGAATCCTGAAGTCAGGAGAGAGGGGGAGCCTCGAACTCACTGTTCCAAAGAACGGAGGCTCCGTGTGGCTTGTGCACGTGCCACCCACACGGCCCAGCACCCCGCTGCGTGGCTCAAATCTGACCAGCTCAGACACGTGTCATCTTGTGTCACCCTCCTCCCTACCTCACTTCCCTTTCCCCTTCGTTCTTGCTGTCCTAGAATTGCACCCCCATGAAGTGTGTAAGCTTTGCTTCCACCTTTGGATTTAACCACGAAGTCATCTCTTCTTGCTGAAGGATCTGGGGCAAGTTAAGGAGCCTCTCTGAGCCTCAACTCCCTCAACTACAAACGGTGATAATAAAAGTCCCTATATCACAGCGTCGTGTTAAATATCCAGAGGGCTTGCGTTTCCCTGGCTGGGGCATCGCTTTTCTTGGTGTCAGACATGGGCACCTGCTATTTTTGTTGCCAGGAGCTCTCTTGGGACAACACCCATTCATCCTTCCTGTTAACCTCAGATATCGTCTCCTGGGGGCGCACTACCTGCTCCCCGATCCCGGCCCCTCCTCTGGACTCCCTGTCTTCTTTGCCTCCTCCCTGATTTCACTCAACCTTGTACTGCATTTGCCTCTCCGGCCGGACAGAAAACTCCCTGAGGGCAGGGCTGTGGGTTTTGCCCTCCTTCATCGCCCTGGTCCATAGCACGGTGCCTGGAATAGAGGATGTGCTATACGAGTGGTGTGCAGAGCTCCTTTCCTTGAGTGAAGGAACGCATCCCCTTGTTCATTTCTTGCCATCGTTCTGCATCGTAGGGATCATCATCTCCATCTAATTTTCTGACGCATCCATTGCTCCTTTTACCTTTCTAAATTCCTTCCTTCCACTTTCTTTGGATATATTTTGTTATATCTCTAGCATCTTACGTTGAAAAAAAATTTCTTTAGGGGCACCTGGATGGCTCAGTCAGTTAAGCGTCTGACTTCAGCTCAGGTCATGATCTCACGGTTCGTGGGTTTGAGCCCTGCGTCGGGCTCCGTGCTGACAGTTCAGAGCCTGGAGCCTGTTTCAGATTGTCTCCCTCTCTGACCCTCCCCCGTCTGTGCTCGCGCGTGCACTCTCTCTCTCTCTCTCTCCCAAAAATGAGCAGGGGAGGGGCAGGGAGAGAAGGAGACACAGAATCTGAAGCAGGCTCCAGGCTCTGAGCTGTCAGCACAGAGCCCGACATGGGGCTCAAACCCACGAACCGTGAGATCATGACCTGAGCCGAAGTCGGACACTTAACCGACTGAGCCACCCAGGTGCCCCTTCAGTTGACATTTTAATTGATTACTTTTTTCAATCTTGCTTCCTAACAAGTGCATGAAAGGCTAACCATTTTCCTCTATATATTATCTTGTCGCTACGCCACCAATTTGAACGTGACATACTCTTATTGCCTTTCAGTTCTAAATGGCTCATATGTTATCTCCATTTTACAGATAAAGAAACTGAGAATCAAAGGGGTGAAGGCACCTGCCCAAGGCCCCAAAATGAGAAAGAGGCAGAGCTGGGATCTGAGCCCAGGACTCCAGGGCCCATCCTCTCTAATTCTCTCATTCCCTCTGTCTGCTTTTAATTAAACCTTTTATTTTGAGATAATTGTACATTCAAATGCAGTTGTAAGAAATAATGCAGAGAGAAACACGCACCCTTTACCCAGTTTTCCCCAGTGATAACATCTTGCACAATTACGCGCAACAGCACCACTAGGAGGTTGGCATAAAATCCACCTATCTTATTTGGACTTCCCCAGTTTTGCGCGCGCGTGTGTGCGTGTGTGTGCGTGTGTGTGTGTGTGTGTGTGTGTGTGTGTGTGTGTGTGTGTATGCGTGAGGGGGGGTGGTTCTAACAATATTATCATATATACCAATTCTCTTTGCATTGTAAGACGTCACCTCCTACTATCTCAGGATCCCGAGGATCATCTCTGCCAAGCGAGGGGGCTCGCACACTCTGTTCCCGGGAACAAGCCACACACTGCTGTGTCCTTTCCTTTGCCTCTGGGCTTGAGCCTCATCTGAGCTTCCCTTCCGGGGCCCCAGCCCTGTACAGCCAGAGCCCAGACTTGACTGCTTCTGGCCGACAGTGAGCATCCCTGAAACCCTGTCCCGGATTATTTCTACCTCTAGTTGATCCCTATAGACCAGCCCTAAGCTGACCACTCCTTTTGCAGGCTGTTGGCCC
>NW_024421614.1:0-2213 GCF_014898765.1 Herpailurus yagouaroundi | reverse complement strand
GGGCCAACAGCCTGCAAAAGGAGTGGTCAGCTTAGGGCTGGTCTATAGGGATCAACTAGAGGTAGAAATAATCCGGGACAGGGTTTCAGGGATGCTCACTGTCGGCCAGAAGCAGTCAAGTCTGGGCTCTGGCTGTACAGGGCTGGGGCCCCGGAAGGGAAGCTCAGATGAGGCTCAAGCCCAGAGGCAAAGGAAAGGACACAGCAGTGTGTGGCTTGTTCCCGGGAACAGAGTGTGCGAGCCCCCTCGCTTGGCAGAGATGATCCTCGGGATCCTGAGATAGTAGGAGGTGACGTCTTACAATGCAAAGAGAATTGGTATATATGATAATATTGTTAGAACCACCCCCCCTCACGCATACACACACACACACACACACACACACACACACACACACACACGCACACACACGCACACACGCGCGCGCAAAACTGGGGAAGTCCAAATAAGATAGGTGGATTTTATGCCAACCTCCTAGTGGTGCTGTTGCGCGTAATTGTGCAAGATGTTATCACTGGGGAAAACTGGGTAAAGGGTGCGTGTTTCTCTCTGCATTATTTCTTACAACTGCATTTGAATGTACAATTATCTCAAAATAAAAGGTTTAATTAAAAGCAGACAGAGGGAATGAGAGAATTAGAGAGGATGGGCCCTGGAGTCCTGGGCTCAGATCCCAGCTCTGCCTCTTTCTCATTTTGGGGCCTTGGGCAGGTGCCTTCACCCCTTTGATTCTCAGTTTCTTTATCTGTAAAATGGAGATAACATATGAGCCATTTAGAACTGAAAGGCAATAAGAGTATGTCACGTTCAAATTGGTGGCGTAGCGACAAGATAATATATAGAGGAAAATGGTTAGCCTTTCATGCACTTGTTAGGAAGCAAGATTGAAAAAAGTAATCAATTAAAATGTCAACTGAAGGGGCACCTGGGTGGCTCAGTCGGTTAAGTGTCCGACTTCGGCTCAGGTCATGATCTCACGGTTCGTGGGTTTGAGCCCCATGTCGGGCTCTGTGCTGACAGCTCAGAGCCTGGAGCCTGCTTCAGATTCTGTGTCTCCTTCTCTCCCTGCCCCTCCCCTGCTCATTTTTGGGAGAGAGAGAGAGAGAGAGTGCACGCGCGAGCACAGACGGGGGAGGGTCAGAGAGGGAGACAATCTGAAACAGGCTCCAGGCTCTGAACTGTCAGCACGGAGCCCGACGCAGGGCTCAAACCCACGAACCGTGAGATCATGACCTGAGCTGAAGTCAGACGCTTAACTGACTGAGCCATCCAGGTGCCCCTAAAGAAATTTTTTTTCAACGTAAGATGCTAGAGATATAACAAAATATATCCAAAGAAAGTGGAAGGAAGGAATTTAGAAAGGTAAAAGGAGCAATGGATGCGTCAGAAAATTAGATGGAGATGATGATCCCTACGATGCAGAACGATGGCAAGAAATGAACAAGGGGATGCGTTCCTTCACTCAAGGAAAGGAGCTCTGCACACCACTCGTATAGCACATCCTCTATTCCAGGCACCGTGCTATGGACCAGGGCGATGAAGGAGGGCAAAACCCACAGCCCTGCCCTCAGGGAGTTTTCTGTCCGGCCGGAGAGGCAAATGCAGTACAAGGTTGAGTGAAATCAGGGAGGAGGCAAAGAAGACAGGGAGTCCAGAGGAGGGGCCGGGATCGGGGAGCAGGTAGTGCGCCCCCAGGAGACGATATCTGAGGTTAACAGGAAGGATGAATGGGTGTTGTCCCAAGAGAGCTCCTGGCAACAAAAATAGCAGGTGCCCATGTCTGACACCAAGAAAAGCGATGCCCCAGCCAGGGAAACGCAAGCCCTCTGGATATTTAACACGACGCTGTGATATAGGGACTTTTATTATCACCGTTTGTAGTTGAGGGAGTTGAGGCTCAGAGAGGCTCCTTAACTTGCCCCAGATCCTTCAGCAAGAAGAGATGACTTCGTGGTTAAATCCAAAGGTGGAAGCAAAGCTTACACACTTCATGGGGGTGCAATTCTAGGACAGCAAGAACGAAGGGGAAAGGGAAGTGAGGTAGGGAGGAGGGTGACACAAGATGACACGTGTCTGAGCTGGTCAGATTTGAGCCACGCAGCGGGGTGCTGGGCCGTGTGGGTGGCACGTGCACAAGCCACACGGAGCCTCCGTTCTTTGGAACAGTGAGTTCGAGGCTCCCCCTCTCTCCTGACTTCAGGATTCCCAGTGTG
>NW_024421613.1:0-1679 GCF_014898765.1 Herpailurus yagouaroundi | reverse complement strand
CAGGGCACTTCCCCTGTGCTGTGGTGTATAACTGGAGTTGGTGGGCGGAGCCGCAGTCAGACCTGATGTCTGCCCCCAGCCCACCGCTGGGGCCACAGTCAGACTGGTGTGTGCCTTCTCTTCCCCTCTCCTAGGGGCGGGATTCACTGTGGGTTGGGGTGGCCTGTCTGGGCTACTTGCACACTGCCAGGCTTGTGGTGCTGGGGATCTGGCGTCTTAGCTGGGGTGGGTAGGCAAGGTGCACAGGGGCACGAGGGGCAGGCTTAGCTTGCTTCTCCTTAGGTGATCCACTTCAGGAGGGGCCCTGTGGCAGCAGCAGGGAGTCAGATCCGCTGCTGGAGGTTTGGCTCCGCAGAAGCGCAGAGTTGGGTGTTTGCACGGAGCAGAGCGAGCAAGTTCCCTGGCAGGAACTGGTTCTCTTTGGGGTTTTGGCTGGGGGATGGGCGGGGAAGATGGCGCTGGCGAGCGCCTTTGTTCCCCACCAAACTGAGCTCTGTCGTCCAGGGCTCAGCAGCTTTCCTTCCCTTTGTCCTCCAGCCTTCCCGCTTTCTGAGCAGAGCTGTTAACTTATGACCTCCCAGCCGCTAAGTCGCGCTTGCTGTCGGAACACAGTCCGTCAGGCCCCTCCGCTTTTTGCAAGCCAGAGTCGGGGGCTCTGCTTGGCCGGCGAGCCGCCCCTCCGCCCCGGCTCCCTCCCGCCAGTCCGTGGAGCGCACACCGCCTCGCCGCCCTTCCTACCCTCTTCCGTGGGCCTCTTGTCTGCGCTTGGCTCAGGCGACTCCGTTCTGCTAATCCTCTGGTGGTTTTCTGGGTTATTTAGGCAGGTGTAGGTGGAATCTAAGTGATCAGCAGGACGCGCGGTGAGCCCAGCGTCCTCCTACGCCGCCATCTTCCAAGCCAGAACTTTATTTTTTCTGATCATTACTTTAAATGATGTATCAGCCATCTTACTTATCTCCATTTTGATTAGTGCATTTACTGTGATTTTGTCCTGTTCTTTCATTTGTGACCTATTTCTCTGTATCCTCATTCTAACTCACTCTCTGTGCCTGTTAATATGTGTTAGGGAAGTTAGCTATGTTTGCTGTATTTGAAAGTAATGGCTTTATGAAGAAGAGGTCCTATAGTTCGCTGCTGTGCAGTGTCCACTGTTCACCAGAATGTGATATTGCAGGGATGTGGTTTATTTGTGGTGCGTGTACCCTGCTCTTGTGGATGAGCCACCTTTTCCTTCAGACCAGTCGTCTGCAATGGTTGTCTTTGCCTGTTATGGACAGTGTTTTGTCCCTGTGGTGTTGGTGGACCCATCTGGAAACACTGAGCTTGAGTTGAGTCAGACCAGGAATCTGCCAGAGATGCAGTAGCACCAAATTCCAGGGTGCTTTCCCTGTGTTGTCTCATGAGAAGCTTTCATTGGTGGGCACAGCCTGCAGTCAGACCAGTTGTCTGCTTCCAGCCCACTTCTTGGGACACCACCTGACTGGTGTGTGGTGTTCCCTTTCTTTCTCTCCAGGGCAGAAGTCCCTTTGGAGTGGTGCTGGCTACTGTAGGGAATTTTGCACACTGCCAGACCTGTGGCAGCCCCCTGAATGGGCTCTGGCCAAGACTGTATTGGAAAGGGCAGGTCTGGGGCACCTGGGTGGCTCAGATGGCTAAGCATCTGACTCTTGATTTTGGCT
>NW_024421612.1:0-6222 GCF_014898765.1 Herpailurus yagouaroundi | reverse complement strand
CACCTGGGTGGCTCAGATGGCTAAGCATCTGACTCTTGATTTTGGCTCAGGTTATGTTTGAGTTGAGCATATGTTTGAGACGCATATCAAGCTCTGCTGACTGTGGTGCATGCTTGGGATTCTCTTTCTCTCTCTCTCTCTCTCTCTCTCTGCTCTCTCCCCTCACCCCACCCCCTGCCGCTTCTAGAAAATAAATGAGTAAAATATTTTTTTAAAAAAGGGCAAATCTGGTGAAGCATAGTAGCGGGGCAGTGTGGCAGACCCATGGTACTAGCAAGCTTTGTGTGCTGCTTTTCTCCATGGGAGGCACCCTGAAGTGCCTGGACTGAGGCAGGCTGTCTGGTGGGGGTAGGGGGGGGTGGGGGGAGTGTCAGTTGGTGGAAGCACAGCTGGTGGGCAGGATGGTATTTCGTCTTGCTAGCAAGTTAGGTAGAAAGTCCTGCAGTGGCCCTGTGTGTTTACTTTGGGGGGCGGGGAAGGCAAATGTAGGCCTTCAAGTTCTTTTTTTCCTGGAGGATTTCCCTAGAGATCTCTGTCCCTCTAGGACAAGCTCTAAGATTAGTAAATAAATCTCCCTCCCATATGGCCCAGGTGCCTTTCAAACTGTTGCTTCTATGCAATATCTCCATGAGTTCTTGATTTGCTGTCTCTTAAAGAGCATGGATTCAGTTTCCTGTTGCTCTCTGGCTCTCCCAGAGCCAAGCCCACTGATTTTTTTTTTTTTTTTTAATTCTAGGTTTTAAGACCCATTGGTTTTTAGAACTCATGAAATTTTTCCCCTCTAGTTTTTGAAGCCAGGTGTCAGGGGATTTATCTTTTCCACACAGCTCACTGGTGTACAGGTCTTCTCTCCCCTCTCTGTATGCCTGTGACATCCCTCCATCCCACAGACAGTCCCCTGAGTCCATTTAGTTCCTGAATGTCTCTGCTACCCTTTTGGCTCCTTCTCTACGTTTACTTGTGGAGTTTGTTTTGCTAATCTTTAGTTCATTTTCTGTGTTATTTGTACTAATGTGTTATCTTCTTGTATCCTTGGACACTCTAGTTCATTAGGAAAAAGACTGGTTTTAGAGAGCATTATTTTTATTTTCTTATTTTTTTATTTTTTTATGTTAATACAACTTTATTTTTATTTTTATTTTTATTTTTTTATTTATATATGAAATTTATTGTCAAATTGGTTTCCATACAATACCCAGTGCTCATCCCAAAAGGTGCCCTCCTCAATACCCATCACCCACCCTCTCCTCCCTCCCACCCCCCATCAACCCTTAGTTTGTTCTCAGTTTTCGACAGTCTCTTATGCTTTGGCTCTCTCCCACTCTAACTTCTTTTTTCTTTTTTCCTTCCCCTCCCCCATGGGTTCCTGTTAAGCTTCTCAGCATCCACATAAGAGTGAACCCATATGGTATCTGTCTTTCTCTGTATGGCTTATTTCACTTAGCATCACACTCTCCAGTTCCATCCACGTTGCTACAAAAGGCCATATTTCATTTTTTCTCATTGCCACGTAGTATTCCATTGTGTATATAAACCACAATTTCTTTATCCATTCATCAGTTGATGGACATTTAGGCTCTTTCCATCATTTGGCTATTGTTGAGAGTGCTGCTAGGAACATTGGGGTACAAGTGCCCCTATGCATCAGTACTCCTGTGTCCCTTGGATAAATTCCTAGCAGTGCTACTGCTGGGTCATAGGGTAGGTCTATTTTTAATTTTCTGAGGAACCTCCACACTGCTTTCCAGAGCGGCTGCACCAGTTTGCATTCCCACCAACAGTGCAAGAGGATTCCCGTTTCTCCACATCCTCTCCATCATCTATAGTCTCCTGATTTGTTCATTTTGGCCACTCTGACTGGCGTGAGGTGATACCCGAGTGTGGTTTTGATTTGTATTTCCCTGATAAGGAGCGACGCTGAACATCTTTTCATGTGCCTGTTGGCCATCCGGATGTCTTCTTTAGAGAAGTGTCTATTCATGTTTTCTGCCCATTTCTTCACTGGGTTATTTGCTTTTCGGGTGTGGAGTTTGCTGAGCTCTTTATAGATTTTGGATACTAGCCCTTTGTCCGATATGTCATTTGCAAAGATCTTTTCCCATTCCGTTGGTTGCCTTTTCGTTTTGTTGGTTGTTTCCTTTGCTGTGCAGAAGCTTGTTATCTTCATAAGGTCCCAGTAATTCACTTTTGCTTTTAATTCCCTTGCCTTTGGGGATGTGTCGAGTAAGAGATTGCTACGGCTGAGGTCAGAGAGGTCTTTTCCTGCTTTCTCCTCTAGGGTTTTGATGGTTTCCTGTCTCACATTCAGGTCCTTGATCCATTTTGAGTTTATTTTTGTGAATGGTGTGAGAAAGTGGTCTAGTTTCAACCTTCTGCATGTTGCTGTCCAGTTCTCCCAGCACCATTTGTTAAAGAGACTGTCTTTTTTCCATTGGATGTTCTTTCCTGCTTTGTCAAAGATGAGTTGGCCATACGTTTGTGGGTCTAGATCTGGGGTTTCTATTCTATTCCATTGGTCTATGTGTCTGTTTTTGTGCCAATACCATGCTGTCTTGATGATGACAGCTTTGTAGTAGAGGCTAAAGTCCGGGATTGTGATGCCTCCTGCTTTGGTCTTCTTCTTCAAAATTCCTTTGGCTATTCGGGGCCTTTTGTGGTTCCATATGAATTTTAGGATTGCTTGTTCTAGTTTCGAGAAGAATGCTGGTGCAATTTTGATTGGGATTGCATTGAATGTGTAGATAGCTTTGGGTAGTATTGACATTTTGACAATATTTATTCTTCCAATCCATGAGCAGGGAATGTCTTTCCATTTCTTTAAATCTTCTTCAATTACCTTCATAAGCTTTCTATAGTTTTCAGCATACAGATCCTTTACATCTTTGGTTAGATTTATTCCTAGGTATTTTAGGCTTCTTGGTGCAATTGTGAATGGGATCAGTTTCCTTATTTGTCTTTCTGTTACTTCATTGTTAGTGTATAAGATTGCAACTGATTTCTGTACATTGATTTTGTATCCTGAAACTTTGCTGAATTCATGGATCAGTTCTAGCAGACTTTTGGTGGAGTCTGTCGGATTTTCCATGTATAATAGCATGTCATCTGCAAAAAGCGAAAGCTTGACTTCATCTTTGCCAATTTTGATGCCTTTGATTTCCTTTTGTTGTCTGATTGCTGATGCTAGAACTTCCAGCACTATGTTAAACAACAGCGGTGAGAGTGGGCATCCCTGTCGTGTTCCTGATCTCAGGGAAAAAGCTCTCAGTTTTTCCCCGTTGAGGATGATGTTAGCTGTGGGCTTTTCATAAATGGCTTTTATGATCTTTAAGTATGTTCCTTCTATCCCGACTTTCTCAAGGGTTTTTATTAAGAAAGGGTGCTGGATTTTGTCAAAGGCCTTTTCTGCATCGATTGACAGGATCATATGGTTCTTCTCTTTTTTTTGGTTAATGTGATGTATCACGTTGATTGATTTGCGAATGTTGAACCAGCCCTGCATCCCAGGAATGAATCCCACTTGATCATGGTGAACAATTCTTTTTATATGCCGTTGAATTCGATTTGCTAGTATCTTATTGAGAGTTTTGGCATCCATATTCATCAGGGATATTGGCCTGTAGTTCTCTTTTTTTACTGGGTCTCTGTCTGGTTTAGGAATAAAAGTAATACTGGCTTCATAGAATGAGTCTGGAAGTTTTTCTTCCCTTTCTATTTCTTGGAATAGCTTGAGAAGGATAGGTATTATCTCTGCTTTAAACGTCTGGTAGAACTCCCCTGGGAAGCCATCTGGTCCTGGACTCTTATTTGTTGGGAGATTTTTGATAACTGATTCAATTTCTTCGCTGGTGATGGGTCTGTTCAAGCTTTCTATTTCCTCCTGATTGAGTTTTGGAAGAGTGTGGGTGTTCAGGAATTTGTCCATTTCTTCCAGGTTGTCCAATTTGTTGCCATATAATTTTTCATAGTATTCCCTGGTAATTGTTTGTATCTCTGAGGGATTGGTTGTAATCATTCCATTTTCATTCATGATTTTATCTATTTGGGTCATCTCCCTTTTCTTTTTGAGAAGCCTGGCTAGAGGTTTGTCAATTTTGTTTATTTTTTCAAAAATCCAACTCTTGGTTTCGTTGATCTGCTCTACAGTTTTTTTAGATTCTGTATTGTTTATTTCTGCTCTGAGCTTTATTATTTCTCTTCTGCTGGGTTTAGGCTGTCTTTGCTCTTCTGGTTCTATTTCCTTTAGGTGTGCTGTTAGATTTTGTATTTGGGATTTTTCTTGTTTCTTGAGATAGACCTGGATTGCAATGTATTTTCCTCTCCGGACTGCCTTCGCTGCGTCCCAAAGCGTTTGGATTGTTGTCTTTTCATTTTCGTTTGTTTCCATATATTTTTTAATTTCTTCTCGAATTGCCTGGTTGACCCACTCATTCGTTAGTAGGGTGTTCTTTAACCTCCATGCTTTTGGAGGTTTTCCAGACTTTTTCCTGTGGTTGATTTCAAGCTTCATAGCATTGTGGTCTAAAAGTATGCATGGTATGATTTCAATTCTTGTAAACTTATGAAGGGCTGTTTTGTGACCCAGTATATGATCTATCTTGGAGAATGTTCCATGTGCACTCGAGAAGAAAGTATATTCTGTTGCTTTGGGATACAGAGTTCTAAATATATCTGTCAAGTCCATCTGATCCAATGTCTCATTCAGGGCCCTTGTTTCTTTATTGACCGTGTGTCTAGATGATCTATCCATTTCTGTAAGTGGGGTGTTAAAGTCCCCTGCAATGACCACATTCTTATCAATAAGGTTGCTTGTGTTTATGAGTAATTGTTTTATATATTTGGGTGCTCCGGTATTCGGCGCATAGACATTTATAATTGTTAGCTCTTCCTCATGGATAGACCCTGTCACTATTATATAATGTCCTTCTTCATCTCTTGTTACAGCCTTTAATTTAAAGTCTAGTTTGTCTGATATAAGTATGGCTACTCCAGCTTTCTTTTGGCTTCCAGTAGCATGATAAATAGTTCTCCATCCCCTCACTCTCAATCTAAAGGTGTCCTCAGGTCTAAAATGAGTCTCTTGTAGACAGCAAATAGATGGGTCTTGTTTTTTTATCCATTCTGATACCCTATGTCTTTTGGTTGGCGCATTTAATCCATTTACATTCAGTGTTATTATAGAAAGATATGGGTTTAGAGTCATTGTGATGTCTGTATGTTTTATGCTTGTAGTGATGTCTCTGGTACTTTGTCTCACAGGGTCCCCCTTAGGATCTCTTGTAGGGCTGGTTTAGTGGTGACAAATTCCTTCAGTTTTTGTTTGTTTGGGAAGACCTTTATCTCTCCTTCTATTCTAAATGACAGGCTTGCTGGATAAAGGATTCTCGGCTGCATATTTTTTCTGTCTAGCAAACTGAAAATCTCGTGCCAACTCTTTCTGGCCTGCCAAGTTTCAAAAGAGAGATCAGTCACGAGTCTTATAGGTCTCCCTTTATATGTGAGGGCACGTTTACTCCTTGCTGCTTTCAGAATTTTCTCTTTATCCTTGTATTTTGCCAGTTTCACTATGATATGTCGTGCAGAAGATCGATTCAAGTTACGTCTGAAGGGAGTTCTCTGTGCCTCTTGGATTTCAATGCCTTTTTCCTTCCCCACTTCAGGGAAGTTCTCAGCTATTATTTCTTCAAGTACCCCTTCAGCACCTTTCCCTCTCTCTTCCTCCTCTGGGATACCAATGATGCGAATATTATTTCTTTTTAGTGTATCACTTAGTTCTCTAATTTTCCCCTCATACTCCTGGATTTTTTTCTCTCTCTTTTTCTCAGCTTCCTCTTTTTCCATAACTTTATCTTCTAGTTCACCTATTCTCTCCTCTGCCTCTTCAATCCGAGCTGTGGTGGTTTCCATTTTGTTATGCATTTCATTTAAAGCGTTTTTCAGCTCCTCGTGACTGTTCCTTAGTCCCTTGATCTCTGTAGCAAGAGATTCTCTGCTGTCAGCTATACTGTTTTCAAGCCCAGCGATTAATTTTATGACTATTATTCTAAATTCACTTTCTGTTATATTATTTAAATCCTTTTTGATTAGCTCATTAGCTGTTGTTATTTCCTGGAGATTCTTCTGAGGGGAATTCTTCCGCTTGGTCATTTTGGATAGTCCCTGGCGTGGTGAGGACCTGCAGGGCACTTCCCCTGTGCTGTGGTGTATAACTGGAGTTGGTGGGCG
>NW_024421611.1:0-3486 GCF_014898765.1 Herpailurus yagouaroundi | reverse complement strand
CTGGGCTGATGGCTCAGAGCCTGGAGCCTGTTTCCGATTCTGTGTCTTCCTCTCTCTCTGCCCCTCCCCTGTTCATGCTCTGTCTCTCTCTGTCCCAAAAATAAATAAACGTTGAAAAAAAAAATGAAAAAAAAAATTAAAAAAAAAAACACAGGTAAATTCTTCACTGGAAAAAGTAAGCATGCCTACTTTTGTCACCTGCAAAGGTAGTATCACTTCGCAAGTGGATATCCAGTGTCCCAGAACCGTTTCTTGAAAAAACTATTCTTTCTCCATTTAACTGTCCTGGCACTCTAGGTCAAAAGTCAAATGACCATAAATACAAGGGTTATTTCTAGACTATCGAATCTACTCCAATGATCTGTATGTCTATCCTTGTGCACACTGTCTTGCCTCCTAGTTCTTGATGTTCCAGATATTCACATTTACCTTACTTAGGAAACAAAACAATGGGCTTAATAAAGTATCAAGCACCTGATATAGGACCTAGGAGGACCAGAACCCAGTTGTAATTTAGCAAATGTTAAAGAACCAAACCAAAAACATTTTTGCCTATGGCTTAAGGGGAACTCAGATTTTATTACTGAAAAAATCAATTGAGAAAGCAAATATTAAAAGTTGGGATAAAGATCGCCTACCAACTTAGCAAAATAACAAATAAAGTAACTAAGAAGTGGAGTAACAGTCACTAGGCAACCACAGTGATGCTTAAATGGGGTGCCTAGTCCAAGCTATTATTTCAATTCATTCATTCGTTCACACAAGTGTGTATGTTTAGAGGCCAACTACTTCTTTATAAAACACAAAAACAAAAGCAAACAAACAAAAAGGGACCGATGAAGTGCTTACAAAATCAAATCTATAAAATAAGAAAATCAAAAATAAAAACAAATCAATAGATTCTTTCAGCCACTGTCTCCTTGGGAAATGGCCGAACATCTCCAGGTCAGCGGACATGCAAAGAACTCAACACCATCAAGTCCGTGAGTCTATAAGCAAGGTACACAAGGGGAAACTTCTAATATATGGAGCAGGGACAAAATGTGTCAGACTCTTCAAAGCATAGATAGAAGATGTTCTGGCCCTCACCTCCCCAAATCTCTGCTTTTTAACCAAAAAAAGGACGAAGAAAACTAGGGTTTCTTTGTCCTCTGGTTCCTCCAAACTAGGTCAGGTCTGTGTGTAATTACTGGGTTTCACATTCCTTTAGAAAAAGGAAGAGATGTCAATGCATGGAGATTTTTAACAAACAGCAGACTCAAGCTAGGGGTAGAGGCAAAAGAGTGCCTCTGCTGCTGCTGGTGCTGCTAATAATAATAATCATCATCATCATCATCATAATAATAATAAACTGGGAAATAGTCTCTCGTTTTTAATAATGGTAAGCCGATTTTCAGACAGGTAGGAAACGAGGCCTAGTTTCTCATTCTAAGACAACAACTAAACTTGAACTTGTGGATAAATCCTCCCAGTTTCATCTTCCTGGGCACACTCCCTACTTAGCAAGGTTGGCATCAACTGTGAAAAAAAAAAAATCAAAATGTATTTATTGGAGGCTTTTATAATCAAGAACACCTACAAAGAAATTAAGAACTAGTGTTTGCATTACCAAAATTCCTCCCTTAGAAAAAGAATCACCGTGGGGTTCCTTTCAACAACACACTCATAGAAATTTTAACCGCAAGATGGGTCATATACAAACCTTGGTGTTTTATGTGCTTTTCCATTTCCATCCCTATCCCAGAATAACCACTGTCTTAAAACTTATGCTATCATTCTTTTGCTTTTCTTTACGATTTCACCATATACGTATCGCTGAACATACTATTTACTTACATATGTCTGTTTTTAAACTTTATGTATATAGAATGATACTTATTATTTTTTACTACCTTTTTTAATCCCGATTAAATTTATAAAACTGATTATATTTAGAAAATTGCTCCGAGAAATGCAGGAAGAGGTATCTAATTCACTTTGGGCTAAACAGTCATCCTTTTATGAATACACCAACTTTATGTATTGCTTTACAGATGCTAGACATTTGAGTTGTTTGTATTTTTAGTTATTATGAACAGTACTTTAAATATTCTTATACGTGTCTCCTGGGCCATGAGTGTAAGAGTTTCATTAGGGTGTATGCTTAGGAATCACTAAGTAAAGCCAAATTGTTTTCCAAAATGGTTGTATCCAACAGTGTTAAGTGTTCCCACTGCTTTCTATCATCTGCAACAACTACTATTTTTTAATTTTTCCCAGTCTGATGGCGCATAAGGAGGCAAAGAGTTCCTTGCTGTTTTAGTTTGCATTTCCTTGATTACTAAGAGAATGGAGGATCTTTTCATACATTCATAGACCATTTGTTCCTGCTCCAGTGAAATCAACTTATTCAGGACTTTCCTGTTTCCTTTTCTTCCCTATCTTATTCTTTTTAATTTGAGGAGTTCTTTTATATTCTGAATAACAGAATATATTCTATTATATTCTGTATATATATTTTATATATCATATATATGCTACAATTATAACATGTTATATATATTATATTCTGTATATGTACATTAATTATATTATATTATATTATATTATATTATATTATATTATATTATATTATATATTATATTCTGAATAACCTTATCAGTACATCTTCTCTCAGTCTGTGCCTTACTTTTTTACTCTTCATGTTGTCCTTTTTTTTGTTTTTTTACATTTTATTTATTTTTGAGAGACAGAGAAAGACAGAGAATGAGTGGGGGAGGAGCAGAGAGAGAGGGAGACACAGAATCGGAAAGAGGCTCCAGGCCTCTGAGCTATCAGCACAGAGCCCGACGCAGGGCCTGAACCCACGAGCCGTGAGATCATGACCTGAGCCAAAGTCAGACGCTCAACCGACTGAGCCACCCAGGTGCCCCTATGTTGTCTTTTTTTAAAAGTAAGTTTTTTATTGAACCATAATGTATATACAGAAACGTGAACAAATTATAAGTGTACGTACATACACAAAAGCAAGCTGGGGTTCTCAATAACTTTTATGAATGGACAAGGTCCTAAGATCAAAACGTTTGAGAACCACTTAGTCAGACATATGTGGTATCTTCTCATCCTTCTGTCACTAAACGTCATGTGCCCCAGCTCCTCTCTTCATACAGTTCTGGAAATCTTCAGATCTATCTATCTTCCAGTTCACTTTTCAAATTTACCCAAACTGTATCATCTTTCCATTGTGTTTTTCATTTTTAAGAAGTTCTACTGAGACTGAGCTCTTCTTTCGTATCTTTCTCATCAATTTTGAGTCTCTTCATATCATATTTTTAATTCCCTCTTTTATTTCTTCAAAAGTCTACAGTCTGTGAGACTGATGGTTACTACTGATGTTCTAGTTTTACCTGTCACTGTGCAACAAACCATCCCAGAGCTCAGGGGATCAAAACAATAATCATTTCGGGGCGCCTGGGTGGCGCAGTCGGTTAAGCGTCCGACTTCAGC
>NW_024421610.1:0-1960 GCF_014898765.1 Herpailurus yagouaroundi | reverse complement strand
AGAGAGAGAGCAGGGGAGGGACAGAGAGTGAGAGAGGGAGACAGAATCCTAAGCAGGCTCCAGGCTCTGAGCTGTCAGCACAGAGAACCCCGATGCAGGGCCATAACCCACAAACTGCAAGCTCATGCCGTGAGCTGAAGTTGGACACTTAACCGACCGAGCCCACCAGGCACCCCTCATGTTTCTAAAACATGTTTATAATTACACTAGTTGCAACACAACATCCCAACAGGTTACTGAACCATAAACTATCGCCGTTAGCCCTAAGATTGGGCACTCGAATCCTCCTTTCTCTCAGTTTTGTATAATAATTTCAAAGGGATAACCCACCTTTGGTGCAAATAAAAGCTAAAACAATGCCAAACCCAGAAGCTTCAAGGCTCTTGTAAAGTCACTGTAAACTCATTAAATTGCTTATAAAATCAGTTATCTGTCAATGATTTGCCAAACCAAGTGAGTAAAAAGAAATACATCAATTTCATTGAGGGATTATTTACCTAGGATACTAGACTAACTCACAAAGCACAACAGGAAATGGACTGAACCTGCACCCTAGAGTGTGCACTGTCTTCGTTTTTGTTTTGTTTTGTTTTTTAATGAGTGAATGGAATACGGACTCAGAGGACCATCACCTTCTCCGCACTGTCGATTTTGCCAAAGTCTTATCAGTCTTCACTAGGTAAGCGTCCACAGATGAAACACTGCAGGAGACAGCTCTGAATGCTTTAAGTACAGTCCTACCTTAAAATAGTTTTCCTGTATTTAAACATGTGTGGGTAACTACATAAATATATGACACAAATAAATGTCATCTAGAGAGAGAACACCATCCTGTATTCTAAAGGTATCTTTTCTTTAAGGCTTCCTAACCCCTCAAGGCAAGGCTAAAAAGTGTGACATGCTATGTCATCGCCACTCTCCCAGCTGTCCCCCAGAGTCTTTGCTCTGGCATTGTATTTTAGGCAGTGCTAAAAGTAGCAGAGGGGCAAGGGGAGCCTCAGGGGGCTTTAACTTCAGAAAATGTTTAATATACCCCTTGATACTCTGACACTTAAAGGGATGTACCGTGTAGCAGACAGGAGATGGGGCTGACACGACTCAAGTTTGTTCTCAGCTTTAAAAGGAAGCCAGCAACAGCCTCTCTGTGGAGACTCCCAAAAGTCTAGGACACCAGAATGTCACCTTTTCCATGTATCTTACTCACTATCCTTAGCCTGTGAGTCCAACCATTTCAGAAGAATGTCTGAAGAAGAAAAAGAGATGGCATTCTACAGGCAAGATCCCATCATGGGACCCCTTAACTCGATCCTGGATAACTAAAACAACTGTTCAGTTTTACACACTGTATCATACTTCAAAGTCAGTGGTAAGAATCACCACTTTAAAGAATTCCATGATGATTCCCTGTATTTTAGCATTATGTCAATGCAGACTTTCACATCTTCTGCCAAGACTTACACTGGACAAAAAATCCAAAAGGACGTCCAAATTCTTTGGACAACTGGTATTCAGCCATATCCAGTATTGCTTGAAATAATGAAGCTGTCAGCAGGGTCTTGGATGTTTGGAAGTGTCTGGGCTATGAGAGTCTCTGGACATCGTATCATGTTTCACCATGGTATCTGACATGCATTACAATTCCTCATATTCTCCAGAGAGAAGCGAAGTGACCAAGCAGAGCCAATGATAGAAGTGTTCCATTTTCCATCTACCTTAGTTTCTCTCTTGATCTTTAAAGTAATATTTTCCTGGGTTTTTTAAATCTATGTATCAAAAACTCTGTATCAAAATATTTAAGAAGTGAGAAGGCTACACCTGATTAAGCAGGAGGAAAAAAAAAAACAAAAAAAGCAATCACTGGCAATATTAAATGCTATGTCACTAGTCTCAGAGCTCAGCACGCTTTTTTTGAGAGAGAGAGAGCAGGGGAGGGACAGAGAGTGAGAGAGGGAGACAGAAT
>NW_024421609.1:0-4335 GCF_014898765.1 Herpailurus yagouaroundi | reverse complement strand
CTCGGCTCCCTAGTGGTCTTTGGGGATCACGAATTCTGGGCATAACATTTGGGGGCTCGTCCGGGATCCCCAAGACCCCCGAGGGACCCCCGACCTGGAGAGCCTGACTGGCCACAGTTAGTGTCTGTTTGTTCTGTCTTTTCTGTGTGAGCTCATTTCTGGAATTCTGGCAGTGCCCGACGCGGTCTAAGTGGACGCACTGGAGGACCACGGGCCCGGAGTTTCAGAAGACGTTCCGATTCTCCCTTCTGGAGGGACGTGGAATCCCCTCAAAGGTCGGAGACAAGGCGGGTCGCTCCCGCTGGTCGGCGTGAGGCCGTCGTCTTTGGAGGGACGTGGAATCCCCTCATCAGTTTTGGAGGGACATGGAATCCCCTCAAAGGTCTAAGCTAGCTTGCAGTTTTGCTTCCATGGAGTCGGAAGACTTTCTAGGGGCCCTCTGTTTGTCTGTTTTTGTGTTTCTGTTTTGTTCTGTGGACTTACTGGATGGACGTTATGGGACAGACTCAGACTACTCCTCTAAGTATTATGATTGATCACTTTAAGGATGTGAGGGGAAGAGCTAACAACCTCAGTGTGGAAGTCTGAAAGGGTCGGTTGCAGTTTTTTTGTTCTAGCGAGTGGCCAACTTTCAATGTCGGATGGCCACCAGAGGGGACCTTCGACCTCCCTACCATCCACCGAGTCAGGAATATCATCTCTCAGCCTAAGGCGGGCCATCTTGATCAGCTCCCTTACATTATCACTTGGCAGGACCTTGTAGAAGACCCACCCTCTTGGCTTAAGCCCTTCCTAACCCTGCTCCCTCTGGAGCCAAAACCCATTCTTGCTTTGCAGGAGACAGAGAAGAGGAAAAGTCTTACCCAGCCTTCAGCACCCCTCTACCCTGTCCTACAGGGGGGTACTGAAGAAGAATTAATTTTTCCTCCCCCGTATAACCCCTCTAGGATGCTGGAAGAACACCATCCTCCCCCTCCAGGGGAGGCAGACGCTGTTCCGAGAGCGGGAGGCAGAAACTCTCCAGGGGGAAGCCCGCCCTTTACCAGACAAAGGGCTCAGAGGGGGCAATCCGCCTCCGCCGCCGACTCCACTATTCTGCCCCTGCGAGCCACCGGACCCCCAGACACGGAGGGGAATCAGCCCCATCACTATTGGCCTTCGCCACTAGTGACCTCTACAATTGGAAAGCTCAGAATCCTAAGTTTTCCGAGAAACCGGCAGGACTTATTGATTTATTAGACTCTGTTCTTTTTACCCATCAGCCCACGTGGGATGATTGCCAGCAGCTTTTGCAGGTCCTGTTTGCGACTGAAGAAAGAGAAAGAATCCTCAGTGGGGCCCGAAAACTAGTTCCAGGAGCAGACAGAAATCCCACCACCAACCAGGCTCAGATAGATGCCTCCTTCCCCTTAACTCAGCCCCAGTGGGATTTCAACACGGCAGAAGGTAAGGAGAGGCTCCGGGTCTACCGCCAGACTCTAATGGGGGGTGTCCGAATGGCTGCTAGAAAGCCAACCAATTTGGCCAAGGTAGGAAATGTACAACAGGGAAAAGATGAATCTCTGGCTGCCTTTTTGGAACGGATCATGGAGGCATTCCGTACCTATACCCCCATGGATCCAGAGGCTCCGGAAAGCAAGGCAGCTGTTATCATGGCCTTTGTAAACCAATCGGCCATAGACATTAGGAGAAAATTACAGAAAATAGATAGACAGGAGAAAAAAGTCTGCAGGACTTACTGGTGGTAGCCGAAAAGGTATATAATAACCGGGAGCCTCCTGAGGACAAGCAGGCTCGCGCCATGGTGGCTGCCAACAGTAAGCAGACTCGAGACCTGGCCAGAATACTACTAGCTACCACTGCTGACTTCCCCGAGGAACGAGACCACCGTCTCCGGCAGCTGGCAGACGACACAAGAAAAGGTGAAAGCACCAAGGGGGGGAAGCAGAGGCTGCAGAAGGATCAGTGCGCATACTGCAAGGAGATAGGGCACTGGGCCCAAGATTGTCCAAAAAGAGCTGGCGGGAAGGGAAGCAAGACTGATCGAGTAAAAGTCCTAGAGCTGGATGAACTAAGTGATTAGGGGAGTCAGGGTTCGGACCCTCTCCCCGAACCCAGGGTAACTCTTAAAGTGGAGGGGGCCCCTATTGACTTCCTTGTCGACACCGGAGCACAACATTCGGTCCTCCGCACCCCGCAAGGAAAACTAGCTAGTAAGAAGTCCTGGGTACAAGGGGCAACTGGTATGAGCCAGTATTCATGGACTACCCGAAGAACAGTAGATTTGGGAACGGGCCGGGTATCCCACTCCTTTATGGTAATACCAGAATGCCCCTACCCGCTGTTAGGACGGGACTTACTGACCAAGATTGGAGCTCAGATAACTTTCAGACAAGGGGGGCCTCAGGTCACTGATGGCAAGGGCCACCCCATCCAGGTCCTGACCATGAAACTGGAGGATGAATACCTCCTCCACCAGGAGGCGCTCCCGAGAGAGGATAATATAGACAGATGGCTATGAGAATTCCCCTCGGTTTGGGCAGAGACAGGGGGGATGGGACTAGCCACTCATAGGACCCCAGTCCTGGTAGAGCTCAAGCCAGGAGAGAGTCCGGTAAGGATCAAACAATACCCCATGTCTCAGGAGGCCCTGAAGGGGATCCAGCCACACATCTGGAGACTACGAAGCCTAGGGGTACTAGTTCCTTGCCAGTCTGCCTGGAACACCCCCTTACTGCCGGTCAAAAAGCCTCACACAAATGACTACCAACCGGTACAAGACCTCCGGGAAGTAAATAAGAGGGTCGCGGACATACACCCAACTGTTCCCAACCCATATACTCTCTTGAGCTCCTTGGCGCCCTCCAGGGTCTGGTATACTGTACTAGATTTAAAGGACGCCTTCTTCAGTCTGCCGTTGGCACCCCAGAGCCAACCCTTGTTTGCCTTTGGGGGCATGATCCGGAGGAGGGCTACAGTGGGCAACTCACCTGGACACGGCTACCTCAGGGATTCAAAAATTCACCCACCATCTTCGACGAGGCACTACATGAGGATCTGGTATTTACAGACACCTTCTCTGGCTGGGTGGAGGCATACCCAACCAAGCATGAAACGGCTCAGACGGTGGCTAAGAAGCTACTAGAAGACATCTTACCCAGGTATGGTTTTCCTGCTATGGTAGGATCAGACAATGGACCAGCTTTTATCTCGCAGGTAACACAGGCAGTAGCCAAGGTGGTGGGGGCAAACTGGAAATTACATTGTGCTTATAGGCCCCAGAGCTCAGGACAGGTAGAAAGAATGAATAGAACCCTAAAAGAGACCCTTACCAAATTAACCATGGAGACTGGCGGGGACTGGGTGACTCTCCTACCGTACGCCCTGTACCGGGTTAGAAACACTCCTTACACTCTGGGTTTTACTCCCTACGAGATCATGTTTGGCAGGCCACCCCCTGTTATTCCCAGCTTCGAGCTGAATTTATTGCTGAGTTTAAAGATCAAGAACTTTTTCTTTCCTTGAGCGGGCTCCAGAGGGCGCACGAGGACATTTGGCCGCGCCTCCATGCCATCTACGAGGCTGGCCGGATCCCAACACCTCATCAGTACAGGCCGGGAGACTGGGTCTACGTCAAGAGGCACCACCGAGAGACTCTCGAGCCGCGCTGGAAGGGACCCTACATCGTGGTGTTGACAACCCCCACGGCTCTCAAGGTAGACGGCATCGCGACCTGGGTCCATCACACCCACGCTCAGCCAGCGGACCCCTCCTCGATCCGGAAGGACGTTGTCACGTGATGGGCCATCAGTCGGGACCAACACAACCCGCTCAAGCTCAAGCTACAGCGCATTCGACCTACCTAATATTGGTAACTCTGTTAACTCTGCTTGTCATTGCTCATGCTGCCAGGAGTCCCCACGCCCCCCCAAACATCACCTGGCAGATCATAGACACCAGCTCGGGGACAGTACTTAATCAGACGTCCCAGAGCCACCCCAGGGACACTTGGTTCCCAGAACTTTGCGTAAACCTCCAAACTCTGTTCCCCTTGTCACCATAAATGCAGCCGGTCCCATGATTTGGTCCCTAAGCTACATGACAAGGGGGGAATGAAAGGGTGGGCCTATGCCAGCCGACTCCATCTTGTTCTGTGTCCTTCACCTTGACCACACCTCCTCCCCTTGAGTAATCCCCCCTCATCTGCCTAACAGGACTCGGACCCTTCCCCAGGACCCTTCCCCAGCCAATCGGCTGAGGCCATAGCCATTACCTCACCAACTGCCCCCAGGCCCCAATAAAACCTTTGTCCTTTTGAAACTCGCTCTCTTTCCC
>NW_024421608.1:0-6114 GCF_014898765.1 Herpailurus yagouaroundi | reverse complement strand
TCAACACCCAAAAAACAAATAATCCAGTGAAGAAATGGGCAAAAGACATGAATAGACACTTCTCCAAAAAACATTTAGATGGCTTACAGACACATGAAAATCAAAGCCACAATGAAAATACAAATCAAAACCACAATAAGATACCACCTCACACCTGTCAGAATGGCTAACATTAACAACTCAGGCAACAACAGATGTTGACAAGGATGTGGAGAAAGAGGATCTCTTTTGTATTGTTGGTGGGAATGCAAGCTGGTGCAGCCACTCTGGAAAACAGTATGGAGGTTCCTCAAAAAATTAAAATTAGAACTACTCTACAACCCAGCAATTGCACTACTAGGCACTTATCCATGGGATACAGGTGTGCTGTTTCGAAGGGACACATGCACCCCCATTTTTATAGCAGCACTATCAACAATAGCCAAAGTATGGAAAGAGCCCAAATGTCCATCGATGGATGAATGGATAAAGAAGATGTGGTGTATATACACAATGGAGTATTACTCGGCAATCAAAAAGAATGAAATCTTGCCATTTGCAAGTCTGTTGATGGAACTGGAGGGTATTATGCTAAGTGAAATTAGTCAGTCAGAGAAAGACAAAAATCATATGAGTTCACTCATATGAGGACTTTAAGAGACAAAACAGATGAACATAAGGGAAGGGAAACAAAAATAATATAAAAACAGGGAGGGGGACAAAACAGAAGAGACTCATAAATATGGAGAACAAACTGAGGGTTGCTGGAGGGGTTGTGGGAGGGGGGATGGGCTAAATGGGTAAGGGGCATTAAGGAATCTACTGAAATCATTGCTTCACTATATACTAATTTGGATGTAAATTTTAAAAAATAAAAAATAAAATTTTTAAAAAAGAGAGAAGGATTATTTGTGATTCTGCTGAATTTGCACCTTGTTAGAAGATTCTGTGTCGCTATAGAGCTGCTCTACCAGAGTTCACAAAAACACTTGCAGAAGGAATCTAATAGTACACAACACTAGACTCACATAGTTCTTTGACCCCTGTAAGGCAGAACCACCATTGTTACAGGTATGTTTGTGACCAGTAGAAAGTGATGGATTTGAAATTTTGAAAAGCTGAGAAAGCAACCAGACTCTTTTACTTCTAATTATTTCTCTCTGACTTGGACAGTTTCCAAACCTCTTTACACCTCTATTTCCTCATTTTTAGAGTGAGATAATAGTCATACCTACCTCACTATATGGTTCTTCTTATTAAAGGAGATAATTAGTTAAAGCTTTAAGAAAGATGATTTATTAAGCAAAATGTTTAATGAATTCCTGTTGTTGCTGCTTTGTTATGTGAGACAGAACAGTAAACAGGCAATTGCAACTGAGTGCATTGTGCATTGATAGTTCAGCATACAAAGCCACAGGAGGGACATGTAACCTAATCTTAGAGATCAGGATGGGCTTCCTGGAGGAAGTGATTCCTAAGCCAAGGCCTGAACGATGAATAAAACACCTATAGCATTCAACTATCTATACCACTCTACAATTGCATGCTCAACTTTATGTGTGACAGCATTTTTTCATAAGGTTCCAAGAAATGTTTTTCATGGAATTCGTCTTTGTGAACCCATTCTTTATCCATAACATGACACACACAACTCTGTCCCCAAACAAAACTCACTTCCACCCTGACCCAGTATTCTTGGGAGGTTTTAAATATAAGATAGATGCTTTTAGCATGGAATTATAAATTCACAAAGTGATTAAAATACGAAAATAAAATGTAAACTATCAAGTCAGTAATTTCACGTTGAAACTGAAATTTCCCAATCTCATCAAATGACTAAAGGTATTTTGGATCAGTTTTTAAATTTTTGCCAGCGCCTCGGTTGTAGTCATTAATCTCCAGGCTTCTCAGTGCCCACAGACAATGCTGTTATACAGAGCGTGTCCTCAACTACATGCTCAAGTTATTTTAGAATCTGCCCATTATCACCTAATGAGGGCAAAAGAAACAAACTATATTCCCATGTCTTTGACATATACCATCTTAATTTTATTTTTTCTCCCTTCTTTTTCATTTTATTGTTATATATACTTTCTTGCTAGTATTGTTTAATGTGTATTAATCTTACCTTCAATTTTGCCTGCTTTTTCACCTTGCTCAAATGGATTGTAAGCTTGTTGAGGACAGGAACCATGAAGGGCTGTTGCATCCAACCCCACAGACTGGGTGTGCCCTGCTTAAGTCCAGTGGGCACCATCCTCAGTACACAGTATGAATGCCGACTGGGGCTGAGCAATGTAGCATCCCTGGGGCTCCATGCAAAAGTTCTTTTGAATTTTCTTAGCGTATCTAAGAAAGTCAGTCTAATCAATATCAATTGTTTAATTGATTTTTGATTGTTTGAAGGCACAAGCTCATGCTTTACGTTTTTATAATCAACAAGCATTTAAAATATTTCATGAGCTTTTCATCTCTAGTATTTGAATATTTCTTTTTGAATAATCTATAATCCATTTTAAATCATCAGAATAAATGTTAGACCAGTATTAAAACATTTGAACAAATGTATTTGTTGAGGACCTAGGTCTCTATGTCAACATAAAATTTTATTTTGAATTAATAAATGTATTTGTATCTGTCCCAGTAATAAATCCATTATATTAAATAAGACTTGGATATTAAGAGCACACATTTACCAGATTTTTATTTTTCCTTGTAACACCTCAAAAAATATTCTTTGGTTATTTTAAAACAGTGACTAAGGCAAAACCCCTCTTTGAATATATATTTCATTTTAAAATAAACAATCTAACCAATGTGTTTTGAACTAGCACCAAAATGGATAAATCTGGAAATAACAGCTACATGATAAAATGTACTACTGCTTGGTGGTTTCTTTCTTTTGGCTGATTTCATGATTTACTCTATTTTCTCCAAAATTGACTAAAGGGAGGTTTTTCTAAGAGGAAGTAGAACGCAACAATCACATAAAATTCAGAACTTAAAACGTAAATGACCTCAGATAGAGCTCACAGATTCACATTATAAAGGATGCTTGCTATAAATTATTTTGTAAAAAACAAATGCTATAATGACTTTACATTTGGAATCAATTGAAATGCACAAGTGCTTTTAGGTTGACTTTTGAACCCCTCTGATTTGTGGCACAGATAAGAGTAAACGATGGACTAATTAATTCGTGCACAGTTTCTTGGCAAGTTAACGAATATGGTAAAGTAAATAGTTGGCTATTATTGCAGGCCACATTAAGTGCATTAAGCACTTTAAACTCTTTGTTCAAATCTGAGGGCCTGTCACTGGTACTTGAGGAATGTTTCCAGCTTCTTAGTCTTCCTTAACACTGGGGTTTCAAGACAGGGCCTTATTGATTGTCCATGTTGCAATAAACTTTGGCTCTTTTTTATGTCCCCTAACCTCAACTCTTTGCAGGGCTGTAGCCTTGCCTTAATTGCTGCTTCCTACAAGTGAATTTTAAGTTTCTAATTCCGATCAAGAGATCAGCTCACTCTTCCTAGAGCTGCTCCTCGCCTGACTGAATATGCATGTGCGTGCACACACATGTAATTTTGCTTGTGTGTTTGTGTTTGTCATTACAGATTATAGGGAAAAGAGTAGAACTAAGATGAATCATCTGCTTCCTATACGTACTTCCTGTAAGGTACTCCCTTGCTTTATTTTCTTTAAACTTCATGATTTATAAATAGAAAGTCTACTTGCCCAATTAAAGCATATATAAGGAATATACATAAGGAAACAAATGAGACAGAGAGGTCAACATTGGTTAGTCAAGGTGACACAAACAGGGCCTGAGCTTATGCACAGGATGCCATACCCATTTTCCTGGGAATGTCTTCCAGTTTTCAACTTGCAGCAGAATCTCTGCAGGCACTTGTTTAAAATGTACATTTATGGTTCCCACCCCTCCCTGCTTCGTGGAAACCTAGGGATAGGTCCCAGAAACACTGTTCTAGTGTATCCAGAAAGTTCAAGAAATGTTCTTTCTTTAAATGATCAAGAAATACCGGACTAAAGGATCTGAAAACCCAAATGACTTTTCCACTTGAAGTATAGTTTTATGGAAAGTGTCAGGCACCTGAAAATAAGGGTTTATGGTGACAAATGTCTTTTCAGGACTGATTATGGCTTTATGCAAAGTTGATGCCAATAAATCTTTTCTACAAAGCCCAAGTCTCAGTCCCAGCTGGCAGTAAATCATTTTCCCTGGCACCACAATTCCAAAAGGAAAGCCAGTGAGGACAATATTATGAATGTTGCTTTCCTGGCACTAGCAATCTAAAGATTAGTTGCATTGGCATAACTTTTCTCTCATGACCTGTTTTTAAATTAAGAATAGAAAAATACAATCATTTATCTATGTAGAAAATTATAAAGACTGGAAATGAGGAAATAAACCAGAGTCTAAAATATCCAAAGGGAAATCAGTATTCTATGCATTAAATGAGCAGGCTTTTTAAAAAATTAGGAATACAGTAGAGATATAGCACATTAACATTCAATGAGACACCAAAAGAAAAGAATGTTAAATTACAAAAAGGACCTTATTAACCTACTACTTAGGACTGATTGAGGTTATTATGAATCTTTAAAGCTTTTTTTCTTCTAAAAGAGATTCTTAATTTTCCTCACTGTTTCACCTTAAGTATGGTTTTAAATAAGGCCTACTATTTTTTTTAAAGCCTATAATTGCCAGAATCTCAATCTATGTTACATTTCTTGAATAAATTCACCATTAAGGAAAAAAGTGTTTCTGCACTGCCATTTAGTTAAAAAAAAAAAAACAACAAAGAAGAAGAAGAAAAGAAAAAGTGAAGTTTTAAAACAGCTGGTAGCAAAGACAGGCATCAGAATGCCAAGTAATAGCTGACCAGGAGAGCAGCTAATATCAACAAGAGATGGAGGGAGGAAGGAAGCTGTTCCATTGATTATAGAAAAGAAAGAATATGGTTCTTTAGGGAGGAGGGGAGAATGTGATTTCCAGATTGATTCAGCCCATCTAAAAAAAATCATGAGGGCCACCTGGGTGGCTCAGTCAGTTAAGTGTCGGACCTCTGCCCTGGTCATGATTACAGTCAATGAGTTCAAGTCCTGCATCAGGCTCTGTGCTGGCAGCTTAGAGCCTGAAGCCTGTTTCGGATTCTGTGTCTCCCTATCTCTCTGCTCTTTCCCCACTCATGCTCTCTCTCTCAAAAATAAATAACCATTAAAAAAATTTTTTTAATTAAAAAATCATAAAATGTGCATAATCGTATCAGCTTTTGTGTGAGTCAAGCACATGAACCTAAGAGGTAAAGGAAGTTTTCTTGATTAATGCTGATTGAAACTAGAGAATACAGTCTAATTTAGAGACTTGTCTAATTATCTGATTATGGATACATGAGAATTAGTTGAAAATATAATCATTTTTTCTTTACTTTTCAACAAATATCTTTTAAAATGTGTAACAGGATAATTTTACCAAACTAAACCAAAACTGGAAGCATCACAATTCCAGACTTCAAGCTGTATTACAAAGCTGTAATCATCAAGACAGTATGGTACTGGCACAAAAACAGACACTCAGATCAGTGGAACAGAATAGAGAACCCAGAAATGGACCCACAAATGTATGGCAAGCTAATCTTTGACAAAGCAGGAAAGAATATCCATTGGAAAAAAAGTCTCTTCAGCAAATGGTGTTGGGAAATCTGGACAGCGACATGCAGAATAGTAAGTCTGGATTATTTACACCATACACAAAAATAAACTCAAAATGGATGAAAGACCTAAATAATGAAAGACAGGAAACCATCAAAATCCTAGAGGAGAAAACAGACAACAATCTCTTTGACCTGGTCTCCTGACCAGCAACTTCTTACTGGACATTTCTCTGGAGTCAAGGCAAAAGCAAAAATGAACTAGTGGGACCTCAACAAGATATAAATGTTCTCTACAGTGAAGGAAACAATCAACAAAACTAAAAGGCAACTGACGGAATGGGAGGAGATATTTTCAAATGACATATCAGATAAAGGGTTAGTATCCAAAATATACAAAGAACTTAACAAATTCAACACCCAAAAAACAAATAATCCAGTGAAGAAATGGGCAAAAGAC
>NW_024421607.1:0-1009 GCF_014898765.1 Herpailurus yagouaroundi | reverse complement strand
GGACTCGAAGGCTGACCAGGCCGCCAATGAATGGGGCCGGAGCGGCAAAGACCCCAACCACTTTCGACCTGCTGGCCTGCCTGACAAGTACTGAGCTTCCTCTTTGCTCTGCACTCAGGAGAGAGGCTGCGAGCCCTCTGAGGGCAGGGACACGGAGTCATTGAGTTCTCTGTCCACAGAGGCTGATGGAGGGCACCTGACAGGTGTCTAATAAATGCTTAAGAGATTGTTGAAAAGTGTGTGCTATTCTTCGGTGTAAGGACTGTTCGTTCGTTCTCAGGGGTGATGGATGGACACCCAGGTGCAGGCCGGGCCTGTGCCCGTGTGGTTGGTGTGGGGGAGACCATGTCAGTGTCACACAGGGCAGACGCCCTGCACCCACCCTTCCCGGATCTGACCTGCTGCCCTGTCCAGCCCCTTCTGCTTACCCTGGTGCTCTCTCCAGGTCCCTCCGTGTCCACACCCCTCTCTCCTGCCAATCGTGTCCTGTCTCCTTCTCTGTCCTCAGCTTCCAGTTCCCTTTGATTTGTTCCTCAGTGGTACCTGTCCCTGGGGGCAGGAGACACAGCCATGGGAGGATGCGACTATGGAATCCTTCTCTGGCCACGGCCACCTTGACCTTGTGTTGCTGCTGCTGCTGTTGTTGTTTTTTACATTTCTGTAAGTTTATTTATTTTTGAGAGAGAGAGAGAGAGCAGGAGGAGAGGCAGAGAGAGAGAGAGAGAGAGAGAGAGAGACGAAATGAAGCAGGCTCTAGGCTCTGAGCTGTTGGCGCAAGCCCTATGCAGGGCTCCCACTGACAAACCGAGAAATCAGAAGGTGAGCAAAGTCAGACGCTTAAGAGACTGAGCCACCCAGATGCCCTTTTCCTGACCATTTTATAATGCGTCCTTCCCATGTGACACTGTATCACATGTCTACACTGCAGTTCCTCGGTTGTAACCTGCCATTAGGAGCTTCCGTAGCAACTGATCAGGGTCGAGTCCACCCACTGGGTGCTGGAAGCTCC
>NW_024421606.1:0-3300 GCF_014898765.1 Herpailurus yagouaroundi | reverse complement strand
GTCGAGTCCACCCACTGGGTGCTGGAAGCTCCATTTTCCTGGTTGTCTGTCCTTCTTATCCATCTCCTGCTCCCTGGGGTCCCAGCTTTATCCTGAGCCACCCCTTTAATGGAGCCCCTGCTGCTCCCCCATTTGCCTTGTGTTCTCTCATTCTTCAGGCAATCGATTCTCCTTTCTAACTTTGATTACCCTGCCCAGCATTTCTCAATACACTATTGTGTGGGGAAGAAAACCTTTCTTACCAGGAGTGACACTGGAAACAGGCAGAAATTTCCAAGTTTGCTACACGCCTCAAAGCTGCCAGATTGCACAACCTTGGAAAGTAGACGGGCGTGAAGAAGGAGCCTGATGTTCTGGATGCTGTGTGCTGGCCAAAAGGAATTTCCCAAATCTCAGTGTTTTTGCTTCACACCTGCTTTCCCACCCACTCCCCTAGCAGAGTGTCAGTATATATAATGCCAGCCCCCCTCACAGGCAGGAGACACGGGCAGCTCGGCCTCACCAGGAGCCTCGGCACGAAGGGACAGCCAAAGGTGAGGTGCTAGACTTGCCTACACTTTCCTTCTTTGCAGATTCTCTTACCCGAAGGCGTTCTTGGGCTGTGTCCTCACTCTCTGCTTCCTCCCTGATCTATTCTCCTGGCAATTTGAATTCTCCAGATGTGAATACTTTCTGGGATTGGGATTTGGTCGTGTACTTTGTCTGTGGGAGTTCACGGATGGGTAGAGCAGGCGTTCTGCAAATATGTGTGCAATGTCCCACAATCCTCATTTTACAGATGGGTACACGGTCACGAAATCCCTAAAGGCCTCTTTGGAAACTTTCCGGACAGCGGGTTTCAGGGCTCCTAGGGGACGACTGAAATGGCAAGTGGTTTATATTAGAAGCGCAGCGCGATCTCTCTTACTGGGATTCCTATGGGGCAAATGGCAACGGAGAACTGGACCTTCTGTTCTATGTATCGTGTGTCACCTGCGTATATATGTGTATACACATTGCCTATTTCTTTCTACCTACATTTATACACACATGTGTATATACACGGGTGTATACGTACACATATGTGTGTATATATGCAGGTATGTGTATAGATAAATAGATATCGGTAACATCTAATACTAAGTAGATGTAGGTAATAGGTAAGATACAGGTGTGGGTCCACGTGCCTCCCCCCGAAAACCCCAAACCAAACCAAACCAAAAGTGTGTCGTCCTTGTGTGTTTCTGTGACTCTGCTGCAGGATGAAGCTTTTCGTGGGCATCCTGTTGTGCTCCCTGGTCCTGGGCGTCAGCAGCCAAAGATGGCTCAGGTTCCTCAAGGAAGCTGGTCAAGGTAAGGACCAAAGGATGGCGGTCCGGGGAAGGCAGCAACTGGCCCCCCACCAGAACTGACCACAGTGGAGGCCACATCCCCACAGGGCAAAGGCCACAAGTGGGAAGAAAAGCAGCACGGTTTGCAAGATAGCAGTTTCCCAGGCTTTTTGGAACAATTGAACCACATCTGGCATTATAACTTTGTGTATATTTAAGGTGAATGCATGTTAATGACACATTTGTTTACTTAATAGGATTGGCATTATGGCTCTAGAGAGCACCTCTATCACGTGACATAATTATCCTTTCCCTTTAGTAGTTGAGATAATTAAGTTCTAGACTGTAGCAAGTTTGCTAATTATGATACGGTATTGATTTGCCTTCATTTTACTGTGCGCTAGATGTCTAAAGCTTATTTTCTACTGGCGGTTTTTCCCCTTAAATGACATGTGTCCTATCTCTCCAGCCCTGGCCCTTCTGGCCAGCATTGCACTGTTCCATGGGGATCCCCAGGACGAAGGTCACATAGGCTTTGGGTTTTAACTTGCAGCAGAGCAGAAGACATCTGGGGTCCAGGGCGCCTGCTCCCCACTCACAAGTGGGACTCCAGTGCCACCTAGTGGGAAACCGGGGACACAGCTTATTGCTGTGTCTCAGCTATGAAGTGGGTGCATCAAACTTGTGCTCTTAGTAACTACAACCAACAGTCGCTGAGCTCAGCCTGTCCCAGGCACTGTTCTAAGAGCTTTACATGTATGAATGAATCCTAAACAGTAGAAATAATAAACACATAAAATGAAGATAAGGCATTACATGGATACTACATAAACTACGATTACGCTCGACACTGGGTCTTTCTCTTTTGCCTACTACATTAATTCTTATAAATAAATGTTTATTTATTTTTGAGAGAGAGACAGAGTGTGAGCAGGGGAGGAGAACAGAGACAGAGGAGACACAGAATCCAAAGCAGGTTCCAGGCTCTGAGCTGTCAGCACAGAGCCGATGCAGGGCTCAAACTCACGAACCGTGAGATCGTGACCTGAGCTGAAGTTGGACATTTAACTGACTGAGCCACCCAGGCACCCCATACATTACTTTTTCAGGGTCTGCATTTTATGTAGCCTGATCAGATTCCTTCAGTCTGTAACTGTCTGATCTTCCTCTTAGCTTAATCGCTTTACTGTTTTTGTCCCAGCCTTCCGAAGGCCCAGAGAAGTGATAGCATATTGAACACCTACAATCTTCTAGAAGTTACATGTGCATTTTTCTCAGTACATCTGCATAACCACCCTGCGGATGGCAATATACTCCTGCATTTACTGGGAGGACACTGAACTTTAGAGCTGGGGGACCAGTTGTACTTTTTCTGCGTCTGATGACCTGTTTTTGTAAATCTCTCTAGGGGAACTCCCCTTTACCACCTGCTGGTTGACTTCTGACAGTTGCCTGGGTGCCAAACATGCCCCAGACTTTCAGAAATACTCAGGACCAAGTCGTCTTCAAGCTGCCCACAGGCATGAATTTCTCCCCTTGACCTGGTTGGGAGCCCTCTGGGTCAGCAGCCTCCCTCTGACTTGCCTTTGTTCTCACGCCCCAGTCAGAGGGTTCCCTGCGTCTGTCCAGGTAGAGGTCATCGCAGGACAAAGCATCCCTTAAAGACCATCCCACCTCTTGTTCACACACATCCCACAGCCAAACATAAAGTAGCAACAGTACTCAGAATGGAATCAAGCAGAATAAAATGCACCAAGGGTGCTTCTCATAACATTCACCCAGGGAAGTGAAATGTAAAGGAACACTCATCCCAGCCAACATCCTCTCCAAGGATTTTGTCAAAGACTGAGATCTTAGAATCGGTGGGAGGAAAATGTCTTTTCCTCTATTTTGCCAAGACACGATCACCTTCATCTCATCATTTGCTTTCCTTTCCAGGGACTAAAGACATGTGGAGAGCCTACTCTGACATGAGAGAAGCCAATTACAA
>NW_024421605.1:0-8948 GCF_014898765.1 Herpailurus yagouaroundi | reverse complement strand
GTCGAGTCCACCCACTGGGTGCTGGAAGCTCCATTTTCCTGGTTGTCCATCCTTCCACTCCAATCCCTGCTCCCTGAGAGGAGGAGGAGAGAGAGCAAGAGAGATGAAATCAAAGCGGGCTCTAGGCTCCAAGCGGTTGGCACAGAGCCCTAAGCAGCACGCCCACTCACACACCGTGAGATCGGGAGGTGAGCAAAAGTCAGACGCTTAACTGACTGAGCCACCCGGGTGCCCTTGTGTTGGTTTCTCAGCAGCGCCTTCAAATCTGATTAAAACCAGTTGTGTCCATGCCATCTAAGACTTGTGTCCAAAGCAGTTTTTCTCTGCGTCACCTCACTGCCTCAGTCAAGCCTAAATGAAGGCATCAATCCACCTCACTTGTGATTCTTCCCTCACAGCTCCTGCACCTTAACCAGTCGAATTGGGGAAATTCTAGTGAAGAGCCAGCAGAACGAGAAGACCCCTCTTATCAGTTGAGCGGAATCAGGAGACAGAAACCAGTTAGTAACTGGAGTTGGGAAATTATAATGTAAGGAATTCTTAACTGGTACACGATTCAGCTCTAAGTGGCACAGAACACACAAAGCGCAGATGTAGATTTGTTGGAAATCCTGCAGCCCGTTGGACGGCTGATAAAGACTGCTGGGTGTCCCAAGCCAAAGCTGACAAGCAAGGACTCTCCCACTGAGGTGCCAAGGGTACTTGGCAGGAAACCGCGTGGACATGCAGCTGAACTGGGACACAGCGGGGGATGTCGCAAACTCACGGGAGGCAGCCCCCATGGGGGCAGGAGGGACAATGCTGCTGATGGCCCAAGGCCAGCCCTGAAGGGCCAGTGCCGCGGATTGAATTGCATCCCCCACGCATCAAATTCCTATGTTGAAGCCTTTACTCCCAATGTGGCTATAAGGAAGTAACTAAGGATAAATAAGTCAGAAGTGTGGAACCTGGTCAGATAGGATTAATGTATTTGTAATATCAGATACCAGAGATCTTGCTCCCTCCTTTCTGCCCTGTGAGGACACGGCTACAAGGTGTCTGTCCATCTGCCATCCAAGAAGAGAGCGCCCACCAAGCACCAAATTAGTTTGCACCTTGATCTTGGACTTCCCAGCTCCCACAAATATGAGAACTACATTTCTGTGGTTTAAGTCACTCAGTCTGTGGTATATGGTTAGGCAGCCCCCCAACACAGGCAAAGTGCTATAGAACACCCTGGACGTCCAGGGAGGCATCCCGGAACTTGTCCAGAAACTTCAGTGGGATACCAACAAAACTGCCTGTGGTGAGTGTCACTGGGTACCCCGCAGTTGAGAAGAGCAGCCCAGGAGCTAGAAGGAGGCAAAGCTCAGGCCTGGGAGAGTCTTTCTTTCCCGTTCGTCCCTCCCGCGCCCTCTACTGACAACGACTGGCATCGTGCTTGGCTGGCACAGGAGAAGTAGAACAGGGACCAGCTCCAGTATCACAAACAGGGCAAAGGAAGGCGGATATGAAGCTCGAATACATAAATTGATAACTGCAATGCGACTCGTCTCTGAAAAGGGAACTGATGAGAATTCCTAATGGATGAGGGTCAATGACAAATCTCATTCATTGTTAAATAAAAGTGTGGCTAGGAAGCAGTTAGTCCCAAGAGACTTCTGGTGCCCCTCAGAAAGCACTAGGGGCAGTGCAGGTGGAGGAGGTGTGGGAGGCTTGAGGCCTAGTGCAACACGAGTGAGTCTACGTCAAAATGAGGCAGGAGCAGGAGGAAGAGGTGAAGGCCACAGTATGGCCACTGGCTAGTGACAGCAGTCTCCACATGCTGGGGAGATGGGTGTGCAGTGTGTCCAGCCTGAAAGGACCTAATGAGATGTACGGGCTGTTATTACCCCTGTTTAACCTTTATTTACTCCTTCCTCAACGCTGGCCCTTTCTTCCTGCGGATCTCAGTGTTTATTTTACTTCTCTCTAAAGAGCTTCTAACATTTTTTCAAGGCAGGTGTATGCCAACAACCCCCCTCACCTTTCTTTTTTAAATTTTTAAATGTTTGTGTAGTATTGAGAGGGAGAGAGAGAGAGAGAGAGAGAGCAAGGGAGAATGAATGGGGGAGGGGCAGAGGGAGACAGGGACCCAGGATCCAAAGAGGGCTCCGTGCTGACAGCAGATCTCAAACCCGCAAGCCACAAGACCACGACCCGAGCCGAAGTCAGACGCTTCACCAGCTGAGCCACTCAAGCACCCTGTACCTCACCTTTTTCTTTTTTGAGAAAGTCTTTATTTCTCATTCATTTTGTAGGATAACTACACAGCGTACAGAATGTATGTTGGTGGTTTCTTTATTCCCTCCAAACACGTTAAATAGTTCACTCCACTCTCTTCTCGCTTGTACACACTAAAGATAAAGTGGAGGGGACAAAAGATGCATCAAAGTCAAGGGGAAGCGGGAGGGGGTGGGGTCAAGCCCACAGGGTGGTAACCCCGAAGGGAGAAGAAACATCTTGTGCTCTGAGAAGGAAGAAAGGTGACAAGAGGCGGGCAGCACACTTGAGATGGAGGACAGGGACCTCAGGAACTCAGCTGTACCTGCTCCTGCTGTACCCCAACCCCAGGACTCATCATGCTCGACCGTGCTTGTCTGTGGATGTGTCTGTCTTTAGGGCAAGCAGGTAGGAATCCCAAGAGCAAAAACCATGGCTCTCCTATTGTATGTCAGCCTTGTATCCACAGTACCTGTCATAGCACCTGGCAAATAGGAGTGGATTAATACATTTCTGTTGAAATGAATGAATGATGTAGAGAAGTAGTGTTCAAAAGTAGCCAGAACCAGGAGGGAGGTTGGGATTGTACAAAGTACAGAGGTTTGCTACAGGGTTTGATATGCAGAATGTGGCAATGAGGCACTCAGAGGTGACTACGTAAATCTACCCCAAAATCTCTGCTAAGATACACAAAGAATGACCAAATTTTACTTTATCACAGAAAATATGTAACTTTCTCTAGGAGTGCTTTGTGCTCTCTGTCTCATAGAAATGCAAATTAGAAACCTCAAGTGTACATAAATTCTTAGTAGGGTTTCTGAGGAGAAGCCTTGGGAGAAAGCAATACATACTTTAAACTTCCAGAGTAACTTGAGGGTCAGGTTAGCAGAGAGCACTCTGTGAGAACAGAGGAGATGAAAAGGCACGCTGCATTTCTCTGAGTGCAAGACACCATGGATTGAAAGAAGCATTATTTTTTATCACCCACCAAGAAAAAAGTGTTGTTAATTAAGTCACGATGTAGCATTTTTTCTTATCATTCACCATTCTTATTTTATACCTATTGAAAGAGACCCTTTGGACCTCCTTAGGCGCACATTTATATCTTCTCTCACTCTTGTGTAGAAGCAAAAAAGGGGAAAAAAAATACACAAAACGGATTCCTAAAGCAATGACAACTATTTTATGAATGCTGCCTGGTCATCAGTGACTGTAAGACATGTCCTAATTTCAGGAAATTATACTCAAGAAATGCGTATCTTAGAAATAATGAAATATGCCAATACCATTTAAGCCTATACAGGTTTGCTCTCATTACATTGACTAGGAAGAAGTAATAGGCTTTATTTATTGTTAATCTCAAAGTGTGCCGCCAGTGTCCCTGAGGTGAAGTTCAGCTCTACACCGGCACCCCCAGCCATGCAGGACCTCCCCCAAGAGGTGCTGGTGTATCCACCACTGGGCCTGACAGTGGCCCATGTTCCAAGCCCCTCTCTAGGAAAGGTGTTGCCTCAGCTGGCCCAGTCACTGCCTTTCCTCTAACCTCAGTGGTCTTCCCGGCAGACCCCCAGAGCACCGAGGGCCTCTTCCCCTCCTGCCCAGGCCTTTCCTATATGGTCCAGGGGTGGCCGAGGTGGTGGCGATTGCCCAGGCCTGCAGTGCTACCTATTCATCATGGCGGCTCATTAGATCTGGCCTGCCTCCTGGATGCTCTCTCTGGGATGTGGGGTACATGGAGCCTCTTGGGCCTCAAGGTGTGGGAGGCAGGGAAGAAGTGTCACTCAACAGCCTGCTTTTCAAACTCAGGTGCAAAGGGGGCTCTTTCACAATTCTCTAGTTTCCCAGGTTTGCTTTTTGAAATCTGTAACTAGGGGAGGAAAATCCAGGTCTTTTCTGAAAAAAAAAAAAAAAGTGTGCTTTACACACAATTCATGATTTATGGAGTCCTGTCAAACCATGCTGTTGAAAACATGTTTACAAAGCCTCCTACTTGTCCCTCTGCTGAAAGAGCTGGGCAAAGTGACTAGAACTCCAGGCTGGCCAACGGGCCTTGCTCCTGAATGACATAACCTCAGAGGGAGCCGCTCAGCACTGCAGTCTTCCCTTCCTCCCATGCAGGCCTTGACCTAGGAAAGTCCAAACAGTTTAACTCAGAGCCTTCAAAAGCCTCCAACTGTTTGCACTGTCAGCAAAGATGCTTGCAAAACTCATTCATCCACCCATCCCCTTATCCACTACTTCTTGAGTGAGCTCCCAGTATGTGGCAGGAACTGAGCTAGGCCCTGGGAACAGAGCAGGCAATGGCACAGAAGACCTCAGTGTTCCTTGGCAGGGATCACTCCCCTGAGAGAGCCATTCTTAAGCTCATGCATGTTTACTAGAATTGGATTAAAATAAAATAAAATAAATTGTATGGTACAATTATTGTATTCTGCCAAGTTCAGGTGGCAGCGGCATAGCAGATGGCTAAGATTCCAAATGCTCACTCTTAGCCGACCAGATTTGAACTTCAGCTTTGTCACTGACTTTGTGGTGGGTAAGCATAGTAACAAGGACCAATGGTCACAGTAAGTCGTTCAGGGTAAAAGCAGAATATAAAATGACGAGTATTATATCCCTGTCTTAGTTTATGTCTTCACATATGTACCTACACTTAGAAAGTAGCCCGGAGGCCAAAGGTGGAGGATCTAACGAGGTTCTTCCCGCCCCCTCCCCCAATCCAGGCTGGTGAAATTACTACTGCCTTTTCTTTTTCTCTTTATACTTATTTAATACTTTTCAAGTTCTCTTCAGTAAACACGTTCGTTCAACTCAGTTTTGTTAGCCTGACTATATTCTAGGCATCTTCCTAGGCACTGAGCTAGTTAATGGTGAAAAAACCAACAGCCCGGTTCCTGTCCTGATTGGGATTCCAGTGTTGAGATCAGGAAGAGCAGCAAATGTCTATGCATCACATAATTTACATGTATGTGCCTGTGTCTCTCATCACGTAAACACCCCCCCCACAACAGCACTAAATGTGCAAACACCTCCGTACACAACAACAGTTCACCCAAATTAATGAAGATTTTAAGTTACAAATTGATAAATGAGTCAGGGTCCCATGCAAATATATAGAGATTTTTGACACAATTTTTTCTCCTAAAAAATTTTTTTTAGTATTTATTTTTGAGAGATAGAGAGAGAGAGAGAGAGAATGCAAGCAGGGGAGGGTCAGAGAGAGAAACTGAAGCAGGCTCCAGGCTATACTATGAGCTGTCAGCACAGAGCCCAATGTGGGGCTCGAACTCAGGAACCGTGAGATCACGACCTGAGCTAAAGTCGGATGCTTAACCGACTGAGCCACCCAGGCGCCCCTCTAACAAAGGAATCTTGAGAGACACCCATACTTGAAAGAATATTCCTGTGTCCTGAAAAATTAAACCCAGAACATTAAAACTGCAACTCTGATTGGTAAGCTTACTTATTAATGTGTTAATAATGTGTGGACTTGGTAACACTATATTAATTGATCTTCCTGTCTCCAGCAAAGTATAAATGATTATGAATTTTCTTGGCTAAGCCAGAAGAGTTCAATGTATCAAGTGCTTTGTAAGTGTTCAGAATTAATCCAAGCCCTTTTCAGCCTTAAGCATTCCACCCTGACACAACCTGATGAGGTAGACTTTTAGGGCTCCCACGCCCAGTTCCCGTGTTTGGGGGCATTCTCCACATGCATCAGCAAGCAGTTCTCAGACCCCAACAGGTTGTACAAGAATTCCTCTCAATGCTGACACTCTCTTCCCAAAGATGGCTCAGATCTTACATGTTAAAGACTCAGTCGTATAGGACTACACCCCAGGCTGTTATGTGTGCTTCTCACTGACCCACTGGATCAGAGGTTCCAGTGACTCCTTCTTGGGTACGATTATTTGCTAGAGTGGCTCACAGAACTTGGGGATAACAATTAGTCACATTTACCAGTTTATTAAAGGATACGAAAAAGGACGAAAATCAACAGCCAGATGAGGAGATACATAGGGCAAGGACTGGGAAGATAGCACGGGCTTCCACGCCCCCTCCAGGCCCACCATTTTCCCAATGTTCACCAACCCCAGCAGCCCTGCAAGCCCAGCCCTTTTGGGTTTTTATGGAGGCTTCAATGCATAAGGATTAATGACATCCTTGGCCATTGGTGCCTGATTGAACCCTCCAGCCGTTGACCCCTGCCTGGAGGTCAGGAGGAGGGAATGAAAGGTCCATTCCTCTGATCACATGGCTGGTCCTCCTGGTGATCAGCTCCCATCCTTAGTGAGGTCCAAAGATCACCTCATTAACTAAAGACACCACTGTCACTCTCAACACTCAGGAAATTCCAAGGGTTTGGGAGGCAGGCACTGTGAAAGACGAGATAAAAACCACACATATTTTTATCATCTGAATGACCAAAATTTTATTTCTCAAACACGACAGTATCTCTGGTAGGTATCACTGTCTTTCTCATTTTAAATTCATGAAACTGTTCCTCATTCCTTCCTCTGTCCCTGCATGTGTGGGACCTACGCTTCACATGCCATGCTTGGCCACGGTACCTGTGGGGCTTCTTTTTTAACTTTGGTTTTCTGACTCTTCATAAGCTTGGCGTTCTTCTCATCCACTTAAATTAATTGTAACAGAGAAAAGGGAGGTGTCCGAGGCCTCTCGACAGCCTGGTCACACGTGGCCAATAGAGGAGGGGTAGCATCTAATGTATTATGGAAACCAGGTCACTTTTGAGAGTGAAAGGGGTTGTCACTCTGTATTAAGCCGGCACATCGGGCCCTAACGGAGACAGTCCCTGCAAGCTGGGATGCAGGGACTCATGGGAGACTTGGGGGTGTCTCTTTAAGGCCTGGAGAGTATCATACCACCATACCGGGACGTCTTTCTTTTGCAGGAGACACAAGGGGAAAGAGCCACCTGCCACTATTGTCTATTGTTGTAAGCATGGCCTTGCAGGGAACGGAGTGTCCCTCCAAGAAATACAGTACACAAGTAACAAAGGAGGAGAACTTGCAGTGCTTCCCCAGGTCCCTGTGAGGGGCCCCGCTCTGTGTCTAGACGTTGTTGTCCTTGCTCTCTCTGCAATGTTTCTACCAAAGAAAGCAATGACTTGAATGATGTCGGAAAGTGGGCAGTGGCTTTCCAGCACGGAATGGCCCCAAAGGGAGTGAAAGACTTGTCAGAGGGGGTGACCACTGCACCAGGATATCTGCCCTGGGGAATGTAGGAGGAGGGGTGTGGGCATCACATGGCCTCCTCTGTGAAGCGGCCCCCCAAGTTCCCTGTCACCAAGGGCTGTGGAAGGTTGATAACTGCCCCTCTCCCCACATGTCTACTCCTAGGACCCAGGGAGCCAAAGCTGCTGAGGGTCCTGGCCTGGGCAGAGCTCATGGACCCCACCTTTCCCAGGTAATGATTTGTAGGCAGAATTTCTAAATGTCGCTTAGCATTGCCTTGGATAAGAGAAGCACAGGGACAGAGAGATCCTTTGACAGTTGTCTACCTTACAACATTCATCTCATTGTATCTGCAAGAATTAACATAACGCCAGACCCAGAGAGAGGCATCACTCCCAGAGTGGCAGGCTCCAATCTAAGACAGTGATATCCTCACACCAGTGCAGTCCTTGCCTGATTTGCTTCGTCCTGGGTCAGCCTCCCCTCTGCCGCGTCCTGCTCAGAACTCCTCCTGTCCTGTAACAAATCCAAGGTCCGCATCCCGCTTCTTCTCTGGGTGACTTCGGGAGCACGGGGCCCACCTCCTTCCTGGCTGTGATTCACCATCTTCCCAGCTCTGTGCTGTCCAGTCTCCAGGATTTGCTTGCATCAGCTTGGAGGCCCTAGCATCTCCAGTGTCTGCTCATATACTTCTTCTCCCAGACACAATCGAGGCAGAACCCCTGAGCTGGCGCTCCCTGGCAGGGGCCTTCCTTGCCCTACTACCGTCCTCAGGTGTCCAGCCCTGGAGCCCACTGTAAGAAGGACACTGGATGCAGGTCTGTCCTCTAGGTCCCCCATCATTGCTGCCACATTACACATCCATAACTCTCTCATCTCCAGGGAAATCCAATGAGCTGAAACTTTCCCTTTCTCGTGAAGGGGCAGTGATGGGTAGGTTGGTGAGTGGACCATGGCCTCCGCCAGGCTAATAGCGCCTGTGCGCAATTTCTTCCCAGCATAATCTTCCTCAACTCCCACAGTGAAGCCCAGTCCTGCTTTTCCAGCTGAAACAGCTGTATCATCACAACCGCCCATCTTGGGCAGGATCCCAGCTTTCTCTGCACCCTTCCTGAATCTTCTCGTCTGATAACTTAGCAGCTGGTGGGCTATTTCCTGATCATTTCCTTAAAAATGTTTATTATTTATTTTTGAGAGAGGGAGAATGGCAGAGAGAGAGACAAGGAGAGAAGGAATCCCAAGTAGGGTCCATAGTGTCAGTGCAGAGCCCAATGCAGGGCTCAACAAACTCATGAGCCAGGAGATATGACCTGAGCAAAAGTCAGGAGTCAGATGCTTAACAGACACAGTCATCCAGATGCCCTTTTCCTGACCATTTTATAACGCGTCCTTCCCATGTGACACTGTTATCACATTTCTACACCGCAGTTCCTCAGTTGTAACCTGCCATCAGGAGCTTCCATAGCAACTGATCAGGGTCGAGTCCACCCACTGGGTGCTGGAAGCTCC